>NW_011408428.1:0-5703 GCF_000754665.1 Bison bison bison | reverse complement strand
AACTTGCTCCTATCCACTTAAGCCAGGTTTGAAGTAAAACTTAATAGGCCCATTCTGAAATGACTTTTACCAGCTCCAGCGTCCTCATGGTTGACTGAGCTCCCACAAATGGTTGCTGACTTTGTTTGTGTCCCCAGGTGAGCAGAAATGAGTGAACAAGCAGAAAAGAGCAGTTCCGTGCGAGAGAGACCTGCACGTCAAAGTTCTCCTGAGAAACCGAGCGAGAAGGAACTGAAGCAAATGAAATGGTTGGATCGGCAGTTAAAACAGTTGTCATTTCAAAATCCCGGGCCTCAGGTAGCCAACTTTAATCCTGAAGTAAGGCAGCAGATAAAGAAAGGGCAAATGGCAAAGAAGAATGAGCTTGTTCCTGAAAAACGTGAAGTCAACAAGTATGACGAAAAGGGCAGGCTCACCTTCAATAAGGCTGACCTGTGTGACTGCCTTGATGAAGACTGCCTGGGTTGCTTCTACCCGTGCCCCAAGTGTAACTCCACCAAGTGCGGACCCACTTGCCGCTGCAACCGCCGCTGGGCCTACGACACCATAGTTGATGAGAATGGGGAGGTCATCAGCAAGATGCCATTCGACCTCTCTGAATAGGACCAGCCCTCCAGGCTGATCAATTTTCTCTGCTTTGCAGTTAAACCAGCCGCTTTCTCCTGGATGAATTTTAGGACTGGGGGAAGAAAGTTTTAAAAATAGAGTTTAGACTAGTTAGTGTTCTCTGAAGCCGGTAAAGCGTCTGCCTGTAATGCAGGAGACCTGGGTTCGATTCCTGGGTTGGGAAGATCCCCTGGAGAAGGAAATGGCAATCCACTCCAGCACTCTTGCCTGGAAAGTCCCATAGACAGAGGAGCCTGATAGGCTACAGTCCATGGGGTCGCAAAGAGTCGGACACAACTGAGCCACTTCACTTTCACTTTCTCTAACCTTCCTGCTGTGATGACTCAAATTCCTCCTCTGGTAACCAGCAACTCCATTGCTACTCTCCTCTCAGATTAAAAATCCCTCTCCTCTTTGCTGGTACCTTAGGAGATAGAGTTTTAGGATTTTTAGAATTCTGTAGCTGAGAGCTTGTCTTGACATAGAACTTATGTTTATAATAGCTAGTTACCGTTAGGATCTTACACTTTATCAATTCTAAATCAGAATTGCCATTTGGATTGACTTGGCACTACATACTCATAGTCTCATTTTTTAGTGTTACTGTTTTAACAATATTAAAATGAAATTAAAAAAAAAAAACTTTAATAGGCCCCATGGCCCCGTGGCCCAACATATGAGCACAAAAGCAGAGATTCAATTTAAGTGATATCCAAAATGCCAACTGGAAGCAGACTTCAAAGGACAAATTTTTATCTAAATGTTTCATACAAATCATTTTAAAGCATTTTTTTGGTGGCTAAGGTTACCAGCCACACAGAACTGACCAAGGTGGTACAAAATTCCTAAGACCTAAGTTGCATTTGGTTTTGTAGGTACAGGATTTGAGACAATTCAGCTAGAGTTTCTGCTGACCTCAGTGAAGATACCATCTCAGAAGACTGCTGTGAAACATCTGGGCCGGGTTTGGCAGCTATTGCACAAAACTGTTTTTAGGGGAAAATCTCTATGAAAATGTTCACACCCACAGCATCATCGGGAAAGTTTCTCTTCAGTCATCTTTGATATCAAGTTTTATTCAAATGATCTGTAAGGAGAAAATTGCTTTTTCCACTTTTCCATGTTTACTTCTCATGAACATTTAATTGCTTCTTCTGAAGCTTTGGATTCGGCACAAAGAGACTTTCCACTGAACACAGTTGTGCAGGCACTGGCTGAGGCTGCAGACGTAACGGGCTAAAAATAGACTGAACGGCCCCTATCTCCATCCCACCAAATGGCTATGTATGTTTACCCACTAGAAAATATTCACCTGAGACCTCAATATTTTTGCCTCTGACTAACTCACCCGAAATCTCTGTGTGGCAAATTCATTAATAAAAATTATTAATTATTCATTAATAATTAATTAATTTTAATTAATAAAAATTAATTAATTTTCCTTACTTTGATTTTTTTGTGTGTGTGAGAAAGTGTGTGTGTTTTAGACCCAAGAGAAAAAAATAAAACTTTTTCCCCCTTCCCTAAAGCAAATCCATATTTTGTTCTTTGGCAAATACCAATCACTTTCCATCAGAAATTCCTGATAGTGATATTAGGTTGGTGCAAAAGTTTTGCCTCATCCGCCATATTCCTGACCTTTTGCCAACCGCCCACCACTTCTTCAAGCATCCTGACAACGTTTTGTGGGGGGAAGGCTTCCACAACCAGCAGGAGGCAGAAAATGCTTTCCAAGAATTTAACCAAATCCTGAAGCACAGATTTTTTTTAAATTATTCATTAATTTTTTAAATTTATTTTTTAATTGAAGGATAATTGTTTTACATAATTTGTTGTTTTCTGTCAAACCTCAACATGAATCAGCCATAAGTATATGTATGTCCCCTCCCTCTTGAACCTCCCTCTCATCTCCCTCCCCATCCCACCCCTCTACGTTGGTACAGAGACCCTGTTTGAGATCCTGGAGATATACAGCAAATTCCCTTTGGCTATCTATTTCACATATGGTAAAGTAAGTTTCCATGTTACTCTCGCCATACATCTCACCCTCTCCTGCCTTCTCCCCGTGTCCACCAGTCTGTTCTCTCTGTCTGTTTCTCCACTGCTGCCCTGCAAATAAATTCTTTGGTACCATCTTTCTAGATTCCATATATATGTGTTAGTATATGGTATTTATGTTTCTCTTTCTGACTGACTTCACTCTGTATAATAGGCTCTAGGTTCATCCACCTCATTGGAACTGACTCAGATGTGTTCCTTTTTATGGCTGAGTAATATTTCATTGTGTATATGTACCACGACTTCTTTATCCATTCATCTGTCGATGGACATCTAGGTTGCTTCCATGTCCTAGCTGTTGCAAATAGTGCTGCAGTGAACATTAGGGTACATGTGTCTTTTTCAATTTTGGTTTCCTCAGGGTATATGCCTAGCAGTGGGATTACAGGGTTATATGGTGGTTTTATTCCTAGTTTTTTAAGGAATCTCCATACTGTCTTCCATAGTGACTGTATTAATTTACATTCCCACCAACAGTGCAAGTGTTTATCCACACCCTCTCCTGTGTGTAGACATTTTGATGATGGCCATTCTGACCGGTGTGAGGTGATACTTCATTGTAGTTTGGATTTGCATTTCTCTCATAATGAGCAATATTGAGCATCTATTCATGTCTTTCTTAGCCATCTGTGTGTCTCCTTTGGAGAAATGTCTGTTTTGATCTTTTCCCACTTTTTAATTGGGTTGTTTTCTGCTATTGAGTTGTATGAATGAGCTGCTTGTATATTTTGGAAATTAATCCTTTGTCAGTTGTTTGATTTGCTATTATTTTCTCCCGTTCTGAGGGTTGTCTTTTCACCCTTCTTATAGTTTTGTTTGCTGTGCAAAAGCTTTTAAATTAATCAGGTCCCACTTGTTTACATTCATTTTTATTTCCATTCCTCTAGGAGGTGGGTCATAGAGGATCTTGCTTTATGATATTGAGTGTTCTGCCTGTGTTTTCCTCTAAGAGTTTTATATTTCCTGGTCTTATATTTAGATCTTTAATCTATTTTGAGTTTCTCTTTGTGTATGGTGTTAAGAACTGTTCTAATTTCATTCTTTTACATGTAGCTATCCAGTTTTCCCATCACTGCTTATTGAAGAGGTTGGCTTTGCCCCATTGTATATTCTTGCCTCCTGTCTTGTTCCATTGGTCTATATTTCTGTTTGTGAAGCACAGATTTTTATGCTACAGGAATAAACAAGCTTACTTCCTGTTGGAAAAAATCTGTTGATTATAATGGTTCCTATTTTGATTCATAAAGATGTGTTTGAGGTTAGTTATAATGATTTAAAATTCGTGGTCTGAAACCGCAATTACATTTGCAGCAACCTCATACTTTGCTTGTTTTTACAGGTCATCTTAGACCAAGAGTTTAAATAAAATGGGCTATCAAAATTAGTAGTTTTTCTTTTTAATGCTCAAACTGGTCTATCTAGCTTTGCTGAATTGGTGAAGATGGGCTTCAGAAGTACAAACTGAACTTTTCATTCTAGTCAAAGAACAATCTTGTGCTTCAAAGACAGGAACCCAGGGACTTCCCTGGCAGTCCAGTGGTTAAGACTCTGTGTTTCCAGCACAGGGGATGTGGGTTCAATCCCTGGTTGCAGAACTAAGGTTCTACATGCTGTGCAGCCAAAAAAAATTTTTTTTTTAGTTTAAAAAAAGATGGGAACCAAAACTTTCTCAAAGCAATTCGTCTGAACCTACCTGGAATCTTTGCAGTGCAATAGTTGTTATCACTGTCCATTTACCTGCTGAAGTGCCCTTTGCATTTGAAAAGCAAAGAGGTAACCGTGTTACCATGTTCACAAAACTACGAGAGAAAGGTTGATAAACAATTTATAACCACTTTCACAGCAAAGAACACATTTGTCTGAGCATTTGGAGGCTGCTATTTGCAGTCAGTTAACAGTTCCCAAGGTGTGGTAGGTAACCCTCCAGGATGGTCCCCAGTGATCCTCTGATATTTTGTAATGCTTTTCCCTGAAGTGGTGGCTGAACTTAGTGACTTGGTTCTAATGAACAGAATAAGGCCCAAGTGATGGTGACTGGAGACTTGGTCATAAAGGGCAATGTGGCCTTTCTTTTGCATCATCATGATCATCTGCTCTAGAGCAGGCCGGCTGCCCTATGTGAGCAGCCCTATGAGGAAGCCAACATGAGAAAGAATTGGCAACTCTGGCCAACAACCTCATGAGTATTTTTGGAAAGGGGTCTTCTTGCCTCATCAAGCTTTGAATGACTGTAGTCCTAGCTGACACCTCGACTGCAACCTTGTGAGAGACCTTGAGCCAGAACCACCCAGCCATGCTGCTTCCTGACTTTTCCTTCACAGAAACTGTGAGATAAGAAATGATCACTGTTTTAAGATGCTAACATCTGGGGTAATTTGCTATGCAGCAATGGCTAGCTAGCACAGAAGGGTTTTATGCTTCTTCTAGATTTATGCCTTTATTTATTCAGCAGGTATTTATTGAGAAACTACCACATGCCAGCCATTGTGTTTATGGGATTCTCCAGACAAGAGTCTTGGAGTGAGTTGCCATTCCCTTCTCAAATGCCATGTGTATGTAGAGGTTAATCATCTACTGAACATAAAAAACATATTTAAGGGGCCCCTGGTTTCTGGGCACTATATACATAGCATACAGAAAAAAATTTTACCCTTGGAAAACTGTGGTGGTTATCTTTGGAAATACCATCTACCACCTAGGGTTACTACTATACATTTGCTATTTATATATTAATGGCCCAACAAATATTTATAGACTGAATACTTTTCTGTGAATTGTGCTCACCTGTTGAAACTAGAGATGACACTACAAACCTCTGTCCCTACTGCTGCTAAGTCACTTCAGTCGTGTCTGACTCTGTGCGACCTCAAAGACAGCAGCCCACCAGGCTCCCCCGTCCCCGGGATTCTCTAGGCAAGAACACTGGAGTGGGTTGCCATTTCCTTCTCCAATGCATGAAAGTGAAAAGTGAAAGTGAATTCGCTGAGTTGTGTCTGACTCTGCGACCCCATGGACTGCAGCCTACCAGGCTTCTCCATC
>NW_011408427.1:0-524 GCF_000754665.1 Bison bison bison | reverse complement strand
GACAGAGGATGAGATGGCTGGATGGCATCACTGACTCATTGGATGTGAGTCTGAGTGAACTCTGGGAGTTGGTGATGGACAGGAAGGCCTGGCATGATGCGATTCATGGGATCACAAAGAGGTGGACACAACTGAGCAACTGAACTGAACTGAAATGAACTGATGTGTGTGTGTGTGTGTGTATATATATATTTGAATATATGCATATTTGAACATATATAAATCTGAATCACTTTTCTGTATAACAGAAATTGATATAACATTGTAAACCAACTGTATTTCAATAAAATAAATTTAAAATTTTATTTTTATACAAATTACCTCTAAAAAAGCATTCATTTTTTTAAATATAAAAAATTAGAAAAAGAAAATGAACAAGACAGTACAAATAAGAAAAAAACATAGTAAATAGATAATAAACATATAACAAAACGACATGACTGTTGAAATCAAATATGTCAGTCAAATCAGTAAATTTAAAATGGCTTAACTCACTTTTTAAGAGCAGAACAGTCTTTTGGACT
>NW_011408426.1:0-547 GCF_000754665.1 Bison bison bison | reverse complement strand
AAATGTGACAGTATCTTTTACTGAAAATGCATAATACAGTAAAAACCACAAAGGAATTATTCATCAACTTGGAAACAAAAGATGTATGGCACATAGAGTAAAAGAAAACAGATAACACGTAAAAATGAAAATATACAAAACTCTAATAAATTACCTCGTCCTTTTCTTAGTGATGCTATTAATATTCATTAGATTCCACCCAAGAAGTAATAACCCATTTGATAGGAAGATGCCAATTCCTCTTAATTGAGTCAATGGATAATAACAAAACATATTTTTGAAAAGTTCATTATAAAATAAAAATTTTAATATTTATCTATATGGGTTGGCTTTCTATTGCACATTTATAAGTACAGGCAAAACAGGAAAATAAAGCCCTTTTCTTAACAATGAGATGGCTGTTTTCCATTATATAAAATAATAACTTAGCAACAGTAATTATAACAATATGAAGGTGTTGAAAAGCTAGTGACTTGTTTTTTTTAATATATATAAATTTATTTATTTAAATTGGAGGCTAATTACTTTACAATATCGTATTGGTTTT
>NW_011408425.1:0-506 GCF_000754665.1 Bison bison bison | reverse complement strand
TTCAGGACACTTCAATTCCTGGGGCCCTATATCCAGGGAGTGGATTTCACCTATCTTCAAGACCAAGACATGGGGGAGAAGGTTGTTTGAGGACCCTATCAACATGGCATTGACACCAGGACAACCAAAACTAGATCTGAGAGGCAAGAAAAGCCTGGAACTCTGTTACAAAATTAATTAGAGCAATTGAGGTGAAGTGATAAAAAGCCCATGTCTCTCCCAAACAAAAATGTCACATACAAAATAAATTATTGGCAAAATATTAGGAACATATTTTAGAGCACATGTTTTATACTATATAATATAAATAAATCTGATCAGTAAAGAGGGTCATTTAAAGTCTCTTAAAAACTTGAATGAGAACTATGATTCACAAACATATAAAGATCAAACAAATACAAAAGCAGTTATATTCGAAGTATATATGAATGTACATACATTTACATATGTATATTTACATAAACATACATACATATATCAACATAGATATATAGATACAGAACTTA
>NW_011408424.1:0-662 GCF_000754665.1 Bison bison bison | reverse complement strand
GTTTCAACTGAAGTAATTTGTATTTCTCTATAGGATCTACCTTTCTCCCACACTTTGTCCTGTATCTGCCATTATTTTCTGTCAGGTAATATTAACTAGAATGCCTCTAGTTAACTGGGGCATCTAGTGCCCCAATTTTTGTATACATAATCTCATTCACTATTAAAAAGAAATTTTGTTCACATCCCTAAGATCCCACATCCCTAAGTATCAGAAAAGCATTCATAGGACTGCTGTCTTATAAAAGCTAAATGTGTGACAGAAATCCACAATCCATAAGACCACATTGAGAACATTTTTTGAAAATGGAAAACTAGAAACATTTGCCTGCATTATCTCTTTTGAACCTTCTTCAGATTGTCTTCAAATATTTGAACATTTGAAGATAATATATGTATGTATCTCAAAAGAGATACAGTGGTGAAAAGGAGATGAATTTTACTGTATTAACCAGATTTCTCCTAGGGTGGTTATCTTAAGCATGACAAGCAGAGTCTTAGAAGAGATGTTACAGATAGAACTCAAGTACCAAATAAAATTAACAGAACAAAATATCTTTAACGTTTCTTAAAGATTCTATCATTAGAATATTTTAAGGACTAAGCCACCAAGTTTCTATGAATCTGATCTGGTCATTAAATGGTTTCACGTTGATCTTTCTT
>NW_011408423.1:0-573 GCF_000754665.1 Bison bison bison | reverse complement strand
CCCTCTTACAACAACACGAGATGACTCTAACACAAGGACATCACCAGATGGTCAATACTGAAATCAGATTGATTATGTTCTTTGCAGCTGAAGATGGGGAACCTCTATACAGTCAGCAAAAACAACACTAGGAGCTGACTGTGGCTCAGATCATGAACTCCTTACTGCCAAATTCAGATTTAAATGGAAGAAAGTAGGGAAAACCATGAGACACCATTCAGGTATGACCTAAATCAAATCTCTTATGACACAGTGGAAGTCACAAATAGATTCAAGGGAGTAGATATGATAGACAGAATGCCTGAGAACTATGGATGGAGGTTCATGACATTGTACAGGAGGCAGTGATCAACACCATCAGAAGGAAAAAGAAATGCAAAAAGGCAAAATGCTTGTCTGAGGAAGCCTTACAAATAGCTGAGAAAAGAAGAGAAGTGAAAGGCAAAAGAGAAAAGGAAAGATAAACCCATTTGAATGAAATGTTCCAAAGAATAGCCAGGAGAAATAAGAAAGCCTTCTTAAGTGGACAATGCAAAGAAATAGAGGAAAACAATAGAATGGGAAAGACTAGAG
>NW_011408422.1:0-509 GCF_000754665.1 Bison bison bison | reverse complement strand
GATGTTTCTACTTAGTAGGAAAAAACCATGCATAGTAGCTCTAAAAGAACCTTTCCACAATCCAGAGCAATAATATCCAGGAGTAAATGGGAAATCCTTTGAGGTGGTATCTCTGCAAAAGTTTTGAACCACAGAAATTCCATGAAATAGATTCAACAGGATGAATTCACCAAGAATTAGAGCTAATAGAACAATATAAATCATACTTTATAATTTATAATTGTAAGGTGCTACAAGAAGGAAGTTAAACAGTACTGCAAAATGCTTTGATTGTAAAAGAGGCAGATTAACAAGAGAAACATGGACCAAATAGTTTAGAAATGAAAACGTGTGAATATAAAGTACACACTGTTGAGACAGGCAGAACAGCTGATTAGAAACACAGGAATAAATGTTGATGAACTTGAATATAGGTCTGCTGCTGCTGCGTCGCTTCAGTCGTGTCCAACTCTGTGCGACCCCATAGACGGCAGCCCACCAGGCTCCCCCATCCCTGGGATTCTCCAGGC
>NW_011408421.1:0-517 GCF_000754665.1 Bison bison bison | reverse complement strand
TCTACTCCAGGGGATCTTCCCCACCCAAGGATCGAACCTGCCCTCTTGCATTGGCAGGGGGATTCTTTACCACTGATCCACCTGGGAAGCCCCAGGGAAAAAGTATTAGTTGGCATAAATGTCTCAAGATTTATTATATTCTGTATATCAATTTGCAATTAAAAACTAGGTAATAGAATTATTTTAGGAACATTTTTTTTCCTAACTTAAATTTAAAGCTGTTAATAAGCAGATCTTCTTGACGTTAAGGTCAATGAAATGCATTAAATGTCTTCTGTTACAGTAGCCGTGTATTGGGGTGAGTGTACACTAAGAAGTGCACTAAAGTATATACACACTTCAACACACAGTGACTCGGCCCCTTTTATTTCAGTTGAGAGCGATAACGAGGAGCACTTGAAAGGTGTAGTTTGTTAGAAGAAGAATTAGGTGCCACACACAAAGAGATAAGTTTGATCAGTCATCGTGTAATTTCAGTGAAGGGTTTGTCATTTGTATCCTTTCATTTAAAAAAAGT
>NW_011408420.1:0-608 GCF_000754665.1 Bison bison bison | reverse complement strand
AGAACTATCAATTTCTGATAAATTCATCTGGAAACCTTATCCAGGGGAAACTCATCCAAAGCAGCCTTCTCCAACTCTGCGTACCTCTTCTACTTTTCCCATCTTTTCCATGGACATGTCTACAGACTTGCTTGATGTAGTCTTAGGAGACTGAACAAGCTCTCATTTCTGTTTAGTCACCAAGGATTCAGTAGTCATAGCAACATTTACACCCCCAACAATGAGCCTAGGCCTACAAGAGTTGATTGGTCACCTGGCCTGTTGCCCCAGAGACCTGAAGGGAATCCTGGTTCTCCAGCCTTCTGTTAGTGACACAGGCACTTTTATGAACAAGGACCCCAGTTGCAACTTTAGGATTTCTTCTTTTGAGATCCCACATGACCCAACTAAGAGTTTGTATACCACAACTCAAGAGTTTGATCAAACTCTAGTTCCCCAACTAGGGGTGGAACCAATACTCACTGCATTGGGAGCATGAAGTCTTAGCCACTGGACCACCAGAGAAGCCCTCACATGTCTGTTTTATTAAAAGACAACTATAGAGGAATGAATCATATGCTTTATTTTTTAATTGTTCATTAAATGGTTTATAAAGTCAGATCAAGATA
>NW_011408419.1:0-658 GCF_000754665.1 Bison bison bison | reverse complement strand
ATAGGGCTGAAACTGGTGCAGGATGGGGAAATGTTGAAAGGGAGACCATTCCTAAAGGCTATGAAGACTATTTTTCTTGTCCTCCTGTCCCCTCAACCAGCATTCTTTCCTCTCCCCTGCTCAGAGTGCTGTCCAGACATTGGTGGCGTCCTCTATGCGTAGTCACAGGGAGCTCCATATAAGTCAGAGCAGAGTCTGTCCTGCCCACCCTTGACCATGACCTGACCACCCTTGACCCATCCCTGCCTGGACCGCTGCCTGCCAGCAAGGCCTAGGCCAGCTCACCGCAGTGGGGATAGTCCTTCCCTCACCTTGGCATTTCAGGACAGGGGCCAAGATCTAAAAGAAAGCTCCTGAAGAGGTGGTGGTGGTGACTGGCAAAAAAGAAAAGCTAAAATAAGAGAAAAAAAAAATTACACTTTAGAGACTGTGTGTGGGTGGAGATGGAGGGTGTGCGGACACAGTTGGAGGCAGCTTAGTTTTCCATTTTGAATTTCAGAAGCAGAGAAAAGCCGCGGGAGTCTGAGTCCTAACTCAGCCATTCAATCTGAAAGATCAGTGAACACAGGCTGGCTTGAATATGATTGTTTGTAACCAAGTTTGGGGCTTGCCTGGTGGCTCAGTGGTAAAGAAGTCTCCTGCCAATGCAGGAGATGTG
>NW_011408418.1:0-500 GCF_000754665.1 Bison bison bison | reverse complement strand
GGTGCACTGGGACGACCCAGAGGGAGGGTATGGGGAGGGAGGAGGGAGGAGGGTTCAGGATGGGGAACACAGGTATATCTGTGGCTGATTCATTTCAATATTTGACAAAACTAATACAATATTGTAAAGTTTAAAAGTAAAATAAAATAAAAAGAAATGTTGTTGGATACAAGGCTTATCTACAAAAGTTGATTGCTTTCCTGTATATTAGAAATGAAAAATTGGAATTTAAAATAATACTACCATTCACATTAATAACCCCAAATTAAGTACATAAGACTAAATCTAACAAAACTTACAAGATTTGTATACTTGTATAAAGCTGCAAAACTTCCATGAGAGACAGAAAAGAAAATCTAAAAATGGGCAGGAGATCTAAATAGACATTTCTCTGAAGAAGACATACAGATGGTTAATAAACACATGAAAATATGCTCAACATTGCTCATTACTAGAGAAATACAAATCAAAACTACAATGAAGTATCATCTTACACTGGT
>NW_011408417.1:0-559 GCF_000754665.1 Bison bison bison | reverse complement strand
CTATAGACACTGCGAGAGAGTAACATGTAAGAAACAGAGACATCCTGGCAGAGAGAAATTACCCCAATCGCAAGGAAGGTTATTATACAGCTGTTATTATACAATGGTGACCGGGAGGAGCATGTTTGGCCTGAGATGACTCTTTGGAGATCTCTTGGTACTTCTTTCCCAGTTTTGATCATATATTGACAAATATCTAGAAATCCATTGCAAAATGACTTCTGGTTAACAATGCACTTATGTCAGTACAGACTTTGCTCATCTCTTAAATATTTGTATGAACCAAACTTAGCCACAGGCTACTGTTGATCCCATTTAGGGATGTCAGTCACGTTACTGTTGCCCCCATGTTTGTGCTTATGATAGATAACATGAAGAATTGGCAGCTCTGAGTTTCATTAGAGAAAGTCGTCTTTGGACCATACATTTCTGGCAGGACAGACTAGGAGTGAAGCAGGGCTAGTGCACTGGGACAACCCAGAGGGATGGTATGGGGAGGGAGGAGGGAGGAGGGTTCAGGATGGGGAGCACATGTATACCTGTGATGGATTCATTTTGA
>NW_011408416.1:0-514 GCF_000754665.1 Bison bison bison | reverse complement strand
TTTTCCTTAACCCCAAACTAGCCAAATGTACTATGCTTCAAAATGTCCTCTCATCCCAACCCTCTGCTTCCAGGAAGGACTGTATTTATTATTTTCAGATACACCTACTTAAAAGGAAATATTCAGCCCGCCTATAAAATGCACAGATTTCAAGCAAAGGTAACAACTTGGAATTCATTGTTTGCAGGAAAGTTTGCTACACTGACCTAAACGAGAGACTCGCCTGAGATGACTCCTGCCTGTCACAATATCACTTAATCCACACTCAGAGAAGACAGAGAACAACCCAGAACTAGTTCTTGTTGCCCAGGGAGATTTTGGAACCATGTGTTAATGGTTTATGTGGGAAAAGAAGGAGAAGTTTCTGTGGTTGTGCTGTT
Organism: Bison bison bison; assembly: GCF_000754665.1. Lineage (NCBI taxonomy): Eukaryota > Metazoa > Chordata > Mammalia > Artiodactyla > Bovidae > Bison > Bison bison. The sequence goes on along the minus strand of NW_011408416.1, from coordinate 134 downwards.
GAAAGTTTTGTCGAGACTTTTATGTTTTTTTGTTGTTTTTTTAAGAGGACTTCCCTGGTGGCGCAGTGGATAAAAATCTGTCTGCCAATGCAGGGACACAAGTTCAATCCCTGGTCCAGGAAGATTCCACATGC
>NW_011408415.1:0-540 GCF_000754665.1 Bison bison bison | reverse complement strand
TGAACTGAACTGAACTGAATTGAAAAGAAAATGATTTCCTAGATACATAAAACCTTCTGACACTGAATCAAGAAGGGATAGACAATCTGAACAGACTAATAACAAGTAAGGAGACTGAATCAGTAATCAAAAAATTCCAAACACTGAAAGTCCAGGAGCAGATGACTTCACTAGTGAATTTTATCAAAAATTTAAAGAATTAACGTCAGTCCTTCTCAAGGTCTTCTAAAAACTTGAAGAAGGAATACTTTCAAACTCATTTTATGAGACCAACATTACCTTAATATCAGAGCCAGATAAAGACACCACAAGATAAGAAAATCGTAGACCAATGCTCCTGATTACAGATAAATACATATACAAAAGTACTCAACAAAATACTAGCAAACCTAATTCAACAGCATGTTAAGAAGATCATACATCACAATCAAGTGGGACTTATCTCTGAAATGCAGGAATGGTTGCAGCAGCTGCTGCTTGCATGCTCAGTCCTGTCTGACTCTTTGTGACCCCATGAACTGTAGCCTGCCAGGCTCCTGG
>NW_011408414.1:0-511 GCF_000754665.1 Bison bison bison | reverse complement strand
TCTCTTGCCCCCTTTGCTGCCAGTCCACAGTGTGTGTGTGTGTGTGTGTGTGTGTGTGTGTGTGTGTGTTGAATCCACAGACTATATGTGTGTGTTAAACATGGAGAATTTCACGTAAGCATAAAAAAATACTTGCAATCCCTCCATCCATAAAGATAGATATACACAAATATTACTGAAATTTTTTTCTTACAGTGCAAAAATGAAAATAACAAAATACCTATCAATAGAGAGTTAGATAAAAGCAGCCATTCAATGGAATCTTATTAAAATTATAAATATATATTTGATACAAAAATATTGAAATTACATTTAAAAAATATTTATTTACTTGGCTGTGTCGTCTTAGTTGCAGCATGTAGGATCTTCTTTGTGGTGCATGGACTGTGGTGCAAGGGCTCCAGAGTGCACGAGCTTAATCGTCGGCTTGTGGGACCCTCACCAGGGATTGAACCCACATCCCCTTCACTGCAAGGTGGATTCTTAACCGTGGGTCCAGCAGGGAATTCCT
>NW_011408413.1:0-796 GCF_000754665.1 Bison bison bison | reverse complement strand
AGGGACAGAGGAGCCTGGTGGGCTGCCATCTCTGGGGTCGCACAGAGTCGGACATGACTGAAGCGACTTAGTAGCAGTAGCAGCAAGCAAGCACAGGGTAGTGGTGAAAAGAGATGTAGAACAGCTCCTGTGTTCCAGAGGCTATTATTTTGTTGCATTGTCTCAATAATCCTACGGTTATTACTGCTTCCATTTTGTAGATTTTGTTACTGTGGCTTAACGTGTTCTGGGTGTGTTCCCTCTTCTCCTGGGACTGAACAGGCTGGACTGGTTCCATGGGTCCCTTGCCTTTTGGCTTCTGGTTGGGTGTGTTGGTGAGGAGGCACAGGGCAGTGGGAGGTGGGAAGAGAGGAAGCTTCTATTGTTTTTGCTGCAGTCGGCTGCATCCCTCTACTGAAGGCTGCATCCCTCTACTGAAGGCTGCAACTCCTGTCCATGCAGAGGCTCTTTCCTTCCACTCATCAGACTTTGGGCTGCTCAGGGTTGCTTCCTGTTATTGGTCCTTTAGCTTTTCTCAAATCCTGCCCTTCCTTTCTGAATAGTTCTCTGCTAAACTCCACCACCAGTTCTCATTCTGAGTGGCTACTTGTTCCCTGCCAGGATGTAGAAACCAAGTAACTGGCCCAAGGTCACATGTCTAGAAGTGATGGGGCCGGAATTGAAGTTCAGTCTCACTTGAAGCTCTTTCCATGACATTGTGGGACTCGTGTCTGTGCTCTGCTGGACAGCCATCAGAGGACTGATTAGCCAGAGAAGGCTGCCATCCCCAAGGGTCTCCTATTCTTGTCTGCATCTG
>NW_011408412.1:0-775 GCF_000754665.1 Bison bison bison | reverse complement strand
TGTGTGTGTGTGTGTGTGTGTGTGTGTGTGTGTGTGGTGTTTGCGCATGCGCACGCTTGGGTAGAGGTATAAAGAGAGAGAACAAAGTCACATCACTGAAAGAAAAATAGCACAGAGAAGTGTTAAAAGGGGAAGCTGATTTGAAGACCAGCTTTGCTAATTCCACAGTATTGCAGAGGTTAACGATGTTTACTGTAACAACCACACTTACTGAGAGACTATTAAATACCAGGAACTGTATTAAATACCTTTGTTGGCTATTTAACATTCACAAAACATTATCATTTAGAAAGAATTAATAAACTTATAGATATGAGAAAGGGTAGAGAACACGGACGAGATTAAGATTTGAATTCAGGTCTATCTAATGTCCAAATCACTGGAGAAGGAAAGGGCAACCCACTCCAGTGTTCTTGCCTGAAAAATCCCAGGGACGGCAGAGTCTGGTGGGCTACAGTCCATGGGTTGCAAAAATTGGACACGACTTAGTGACCAACACACACACACCAGAAAGTAATATATAAGGAAAAGAACCTAACTTTCCCCTCTCCTTTTCTGCCCTCCCTCCTACCTCTGCTTTTTCCAATGTTGATTAAGCGTCTTCTATGTGCCGGGCACCATGGCACGCATTTGGAATGCAGCACTGGACATGAAAAATGCAGTGGCTGCACCCATGGGGCTCACTCTCATGTTGGGGGGATAAACCCTGAACAAGTGATCTAGTGAGTGGCTTGATGATAAAAGCAGAGTACTTTGGAAATGTGATGGGGGGGGG
>NW_011408411.1:0-527 GCF_000754665.1 Bison bison bison | reverse complement strand
CCAGAGTTTCTGAGCAAAGCACTCATGAGCAATGCGTTTTTCCGTCTCCCTTTGATTACCGAGAACCTATTTCATGAAAGAACTGGGTGAGAAGCAGTGTGGGAGGCACGCCCTGCAGCGAGGAAACTTTGGGAACATCTTTGATGAAGAGAACAGAGTCTGTTCCCACTGCTTCCGGTCAGCCTCACTCAGGTCGGTGGAAAATCAGCTCCCCCTAGTCCCAGAACCAGGGACAGCCCAGCCTGGAATCCCTTCCTGCTCACGGTCAGGAATCCTAGTAACAATGATAACTAGGATTCATGAAGTTCTCTGTGGTATCAGTCTCTTTTACTTGCATTAACTTTAGTCCTTTACTTTTCAACTATAAAAGAGCCATATCAGGTGCGTACTACATTTATCTCCATTCACAATGGCGGAAAAGAAGATTCGGTAATTGATTCCCCATCTCACAAGTGGGGACTTGTCAGCAAGTGGGGACTTGATTCAAGGTTGAGAATCAAAGTTCAGTAGGTGCCAGGAGAGGCACC
>NW_011408410.1:0-621 GCF_000754665.1 Bison bison bison | reverse complement strand
GCTGCAGCACTCGGGCTATAAAGTGTGTGGGCTCAGTAGTTGCAGCATGTGGGATCTTAGTTCCCTGATCAGGGATCAAACCTACATTCCCTGCATTGGAACGTGGATTCTTAACCACTGGGACCACCCAGGAAGTCCCTAGACCACCTTTTGTTTATCCATCTCCCAGTTAATGGCCATTAGATTGTTTGCCCTTTCTGGCTGTTGTGAACAATACCGCTGTGAACATTCAGATAGAAACCTCTGGGTAGAGATGCAGTTTCATTCCTCTCTGCTGGATACCCAGGAGTGGAACTTAGGACAGGAAGTCTCTCCTGATCTCTGGCTGTGAACAGCCTTGGTTCAAAGTCTGGCTCAACCACTTGCTAGCTCTGTGAGCTTGGACATGTTACTTAACCTCTCTGTGTCTCAAGTTTCTTCATAAGTAAAACAGAGATGCTCATAATACTTACCTCAGAGGGTTTTTATGTGGATTAAATTTATTGATATTGGAATGAAGCACTTTAACCACTACCCGACTCATAGCAAGTGAGGCTGAAGTCTGCATTAATGAAATAATTGCTCATTTACACTTAGAGCTGGCAGGAGCCTTTGAGAGAATCAGGTTTATGTGCATAACTA
>NW_011408409.1:0-625 GCF_000754665.1 Bison bison bison | reverse complement strand
TTCTTTCTTTCTCCTTTTTAAAGTTTTAAACTTCTTATTATTTTTTCTATATTTATTCCTTTGTTTGCTTTTCTTACTATTCTTTTCTGGTGCAGTTAACCTTTAATGTATATAAATCTTCTTTATCTACCTCTGTTTAACTTTGCACATCTGTTCTTTCTTTCTTTTCTTTCTTTCCTTTCTTTCCTTTCCTCTTAACATATTTGTTAATTTTATTTTCATTCCCCACTTGGCACCTTGCTTTAGTTTTGTTTTCCATTTTGTGCTTTAGTTAGTTTTATTCTTAACTGATAGATATAATTTTTGATTTCTCTGTTCAATGCATCAATCTACTGTACTTTATTTTTGTTGGACTGTTTTCACTTTGCTTATGGGTGTATATGTATATGCGTATATTCCATTATTTTAATTACTATTTGCCTGATTTTGTAACTGCCATTTGTCTGAGGTTCATCTTTAGTTTCTCATTTTGGGGTATTTGTTTTAATCCCATTTAATGCCATAACAAACCACTTGTGGAATCTTTGATCCTGACCAGAGATCAAGCCCTGAGCCCTTGGAGTGGGAGCACTGACTCCAAGACCCTAGACTACCAGAGAACTAACCCTAGGGAGTATCAAATAGT
>NW_011408408.1:0-585 GCF_000754665.1 Bison bison bison | reverse complement strand
GTTGGGGGTGTGTCTACAGAAGGTTCCAAGCTCTATTGTCTCTGAAGTCAAAGTGCTTCTTCCCGTGGCTTGTGTATATTTACTATGGCAGGTTTTCTTCTCTTCTGGAAAAGGTGCTGTTAAGTTGATGTGGCCTCTTACAATCGATGGCACCCTGGAATCAAGGAAATACTGTAGTGGAGAGTCTGCCCAGGACTGCTCTTTCACGGGGCCGGGCACCTCTGGAAAACAAGTGCACTTTGGGGAATGCTGCATGGAAGGCACATGGGAAATAAATGCGTCCGGGAGAAAATGTAAATTGAAGGGAGTAAATGATGAAAGATTAAGTAAACAGTTCACTGTGATGAATCTTACTTCACGTGGAATGAATAATCGTGTTTGGTTTTTTTTCCCCCCAGAGAAAGTAACTCTAGTCTTTATTTTAGAAAACTGGAACTGCCGGAGCCAGCCGGCAAAGTCGATCAGGTCCCGAGAACGTGCACGGCGGGGCTAAGAAAGAAACTAAAGCAAGAGACTACAAAGATGGGGGCGAGAGGTTCAGACACGTCTCCACGAAGGGACGCAGTCTGACACCAACTTTATTCA
>NW_011408407.1:0-572 GCF_000754665.1 Bison bison bison | reverse complement strand
TTTTCCTACTGAGCTATCCTCATTCTATTATTCTTTATATCTTTGATGAATAAATAAATAAATAGTCACCGACGCCGTCTCCCCTTCAAATACCCTGGATCAGCCGGGGCTGGACCCCGGCAATCCTTAGCATATGCACCTTCATTCTCAGGCTTGCAAGACGGTTGTAAGCCATCCTCATGGTTGCAAGATGGCTTATGTTCATGTTTCAGTTGGAAAGAAGACAGAAAATTTGACTTTGTTTTTAAATAAGGAATTGCCTTTTTATTTGAGAATGTTAAGTGATAATTAAAAAAAAACAAAAACAAAAACAAAAAACAGAGAATTCCCTGGTAGTCCAGTGGTTCAGTTTGGTTCAGTTCAGTTGCTCTGCTGCTGCTGCTGCTAAGTCGCTTCAGTCGTGTCCAACTCTGTGCGACCCCATACAGGGCAGCCCACCAGGCTCCTCTGTCCCTGGGATTCTCCAGGCAAGAACACTGGAGTGGGTTGCCATTTCCTTCTCCAATGCATGAAAGTGAAAAGTGAAAGTGAAGTCGCTCAGTCGTGTCCGATTCTTAGTGACCCCATAGACT
>NW_011408406.1:0-524 GCF_000754665.1 Bison bison bison | reverse complement strand
AAATGTTATACTTGACACAGAGAAAAAAAATGGCTTCTTGGTATGGCAGTTCAAGAGGTTTCTCTGTGAAGATTAATTTTTATTTGCTGCTGCTGCTGCTGCAATATTGTCTAATTGTATTAGTCTTCCTTTCCTTGATTAAAGAGGAATTAACAGATTGTCCTCTCATATTTCAAAATATAATGCTGGAATTATTTAAAGAGTAACTTGCTCATACTTGTTTTGAGTTTAGCAATATGCAGGCATGGGCTAGGAATTTTAATACAAAATTCATAAGATTGCTTTATTACAAAATCAGGTAGATAGAGATTTTTAAGATTGTGTATTGCAACTATGCAAGTTTTGAAAGATGAATTTCTGGCTGTTTTTTAAATTTATAAACCTGAGAAATATTTCTTCAGTGAAGCAAGTGTTCTCTTAAAGTCTATTGGTGTTCAGTTCAGTTCAGTTCAGTCGCTCAGTCATGTCTGACTCTTTGCGACCCCATGAATCGCAGCACACCAGGCCTCCCTGTCCATCACCAG
>NW_011408405.1:0-644 GCF_000754665.1 Bison bison bison | reverse complement strand
CAGTGCAGTCACAGTGACTGTTGAGCATATCCTTGGTAATTTGCCCCAGTTCTCCTTTCAAGTCTTCCTTACTTTTTTCCATGGTGCTTTCCATTTCTTCAAACCCTCAGTTTGTCACGTGTAACAACATTTGATGTTATAATTTACTGAAGCACTGGGCTGTCTCCATGAGATCTGGATTCTCCTAGTGGTTTCAACTCTATGTGACTCTACAAAGTCATCTAAGTGCTCCATACTTCCATGAATTCCTCTGTGTCTGAGAGGCTACCAACTGTAATTTTCAGATGTGTCTTATAAGCTGAGAAGTGCTACACACAAGTAAGAGTTATTTCCTCTTGCATGAAAATTTACATTTGAAATCTCACATCTGTGGAAAGAAAAAGCATGATCAACAAGTGTCTGTTATAAACAGGGAGTTTAGGGAAATGTACATAAGTCCTTGGTGACAAAAACTCACTGGTACCTGCCAGAACACGTTAGCTATTCAGGTATGTTTCATCATTGTCCCTACCATAGTGGCTAGCATAATATCTACAGTGTCTGAAGCCTATTAGGGGATGAGTGTTTGACACTGAATTGCCATTCTCCAAGGATCAGCATATGCCTCCTTCTCCAAACCATAATCTCAGATGAAATTCAAATAT
>NW_011408404.1:0-514 GCF_000754665.1 Bison bison bison | reverse complement strand
GGGGTACACGTGTCTCTTTCCCTTCTGGTTTCCTCAGTGTGTATGCCCAGCAGTGGGATTGCTGGATCATAAGGCAGTTCTATTTCCAGTTTTTTCTTTGCTTTTTCATTTTTAAAAATTACTCTTGATTTGATTATTTTTTCCTCTATTAGTCTTTTACATTTTCCTCCACTAGTTTTTATTTTAGCATTTCAAACTTAAGGGTTTGTATGCTGTCCGCGGTTCCTTTTGTCTCCTTCCTTTTCTTGGCCATCACTTGGCCATTTCTATCCTTTCTTTACCTATCTACTGACCCTTCTTCTGCTGTCCTTTTCTATCCTATTGATAATGTTCTTTAAGTGTCACAGGCTTATTTGCTACGCTGTAAGATACAGGAACAGTTCCAGGAGTCATTAAATGGTCATCAGCAACACCATCACAATCATGGTCACTACCAGGAGTCTCACAAGAACATCATTCACTTAATATCCAAGACATCAAACAGAAAAAATATTTAAGTTGCTAATGTATGGCC
>NW_011408403.1:0-887 GCF_000754665.1 Bison bison bison | reverse complement strand
TCTTCCAACAACACGAGAGAAGACTCTACACATGAACATCACCAGATGGTCAATACCAAAATCAGATTGATTATATTCTTAGCAGCCAAACATGGAGAAGCTCTATAGAGTCAGCAAAAACAAGACTGGGTGCTGACTGTGCCTCAGATCATGAATTCCTTATTGCTAAATTCAGACTTAAATTGAAAAAAGTAGGGAAAACCACTAGACCATTCAAGTAGACCTAAATCAAATACTTTATGATTATACACTGGAAGTGAGAAATAGATTCAAAGGATTAGATCTGATAGAGTGCCTGAAGAACTATGGATGGAGATTTGTGACATTATATAGGAGGCAAGGATCAAGACCATCCCCAAGAAAAAGAAATGCAAAAAGGAAACATGTTTCTCTGAGGAGGCCTTACAAATAGCTGCAAAAAGGAGAGAAGCAAAAGGCAAAGAAGAGTTCCAGAGAATGAAAGGATGAGCTGAGTGTATTTAAAGAGGACTGAAAGGAAAAAGAATTCAAAGATTGATGCTAATGCTGGACTCTGAAGAAATTAATATTTGTTAAAGGCCTTGTGTATAAAGTGATGGGCAAGGCACTTGAAATTTCACTTAATTCGCATGCCTCTCAAATCATACCACAGTTACTGGATATCAGGCTTGCCTCTACCAGCATAAGCTGCTGCTAGAAACTGAGTTATTTTCATAAGAAGTTTAGAAAAAAAGTAGTGATGACTTTAAGGAAAAAAGATCCCACTGGTTTCTTGAGTCAACCTCTTTTCTTTGCGTGCGTGCTAAGTTGGTTCAGTTGAGTCCAGCTCTTTGTGATCCTATGGACTGTAACCCACCAGGCTCCTCTGTCTATGGGATTCTCCAGGCAAGAATACTGGAGTGAATTGC
>NW_011408402.1:0-522 GCF_000754665.1 Bison bison bison | reverse complement strand
TTCTTCCATTTTTGTTCCCTGTTTTATTAATTTCCTCTATTTTCTATGTTCTTTCATTCCACAACTATTATTTTTGAAAGTTAGGCTAGTTTTATACCATTCCTGTTTCTTGCTTTATTTTTAGTCTATCAAATATTTTTCTTAGAAAAAAATTTTAAATTTATATTCCAGTCTATTGCTTTCAAATCAATTCAGGAAATACATTTTTTTTTTAACTTTATAAGAAATCCTTCTTGTTCTTTGCTCTTTCTTCATCCTACCCTGTCCTTGTTTTGTGGATTCAAGATCTCTATCACTCTGGAATATTGATTAATATCTGTACAATAATTTGTCTTATTTAATTTGGAATATCTATACTTTTTCTAGAATCATGGCCTCTGTTTATCTGGCTTATATTCTCTGTATTGTAGGATTTCGTTTGATGATTGTGTCTGTTCTATTGAATTGCAGAGCATCTGTCTGGCAGACTTATCTGGATTGTCCCATTTTATGTTAGAGCAGGATGTAACAAATGACCAAGAG
>NW_011408401.1:0-589 GCF_000754665.1 Bison bison bison | reverse complement strand
GGGGGGGGCGGGGTCTAGCTTCCGGATGAGGCTCACCTGCGCTGAACCAGGCTCTAGGCCAACAAGCCTTGACAGGATCAGACTGGAGCGGGCCGGTTCTGGGAAGCCGACTGCGCATGCGCGAGACGCTCTCGGCTTTCAGGGGCAGTTCCTTTGCCCCCTGTGCGCAGAGAGCAGGCAGGTGACCAGCTGTAACTGATGAGGAAAACAGTTTCCGCAACAGGAAAGCCACGATTCTTCCCTAATATCAGATAGTAGGGGGCAGGAGGCCACCCAAATGGAGCCCGCCTGAAAATAGCCGGTGCTGGCTACTTCTACGGCCCTTCTCCTGCCCAAGCCGTTAGTGTAGTTCTCATCACGCCGCTTACCTGAGGGTGGATCTCGTCAAACACCACCCACTCCTGTGCACTCAGAAACCACTGTCCCTGCCACCCTCACCTGCCTGGTGCATCCCGTGGCCAAGGTAGGTCTGGTGTCCCAGCCCTGCCTTCCCCAGGCGTGGGCGAGGGTGTGGGTATCTGGCGAGTGGTGGGAGTAACACAATGAGGGGGCTATAATAAAACTGGTGCTGGAATGTTCCAGGGAAAAG
>NW_011408400.1:0-554 GCF_000754665.1 Bison bison bison | reverse complement strand
TCACCATTTTTTTTTCTTCCTAAAATAGAAAGTTTTAAGGAGCTGAATGTTTTTAATGAAAGTTAAAAAATTATTTTTAAATTTCATGCTGTAAAGTATACAATATTTGAATCAAGCTTGTTTGTACTCCCCTTAGTCTGATTAGTACAAACCGAATTTCACAGCATTCAGATCAAGCAGTTAGCAGACAGTGGAAAAGTAAGAACAATTATGGTAAAATATGTGTGCACTTATGCTACATTTTAATACAGACCAGTCTTTATAACTGTGTTGCTTATCCCCTGAGGACCGTGTAATTCCATCTTGTCCTCTTCATTCTAGGGAAAGCTCTCATCCAGGCTTCAAGTCTGGATGAAACCAGGAAGCTTTACTAATAACAAAAGCACCTTCTATGGTAACCTGAAAGTAGGGAAAGTAGTAAATAATTTCTACTTAGTTCTCAAATATCAATATTTCTTTATGATGGATATGGATGTGGGCATTTTTGTTTGGATGTCAGCACTCTCAGAATAGAGAAAGAACATTATCCTGAATTCTCACACTGGCAGTGTTCT
>NW_011408399.1:0-616 GCF_000754665.1 Bison bison bison | reverse complement strand
TATGATGTGTAGGTGGGGCTATGTGGAAGCGTGGTGCCGTCTTGTGATTAAAAGTGGAGCTTCTGGGGTCACTTTACTGGGGTTCACCTCCCAGCCCATCACTTGCTGAGCACACGGGTCGAGATCCTTTATCTAAGGCTCCCGCTATCCCTCCATGAAAGAGAGACCACAGTGGAACCTATCTAACGAGGAAGTCTAACGAGGAAGTCTAACGAGGAAGACAAAGCATTTAGCACACTGCTTGGTCTGTAATAAACACTCAATACATGTTAGATACTTTACAAGGAAGCCTTTTTTTTAAACTCAAAGTATTTAAGATTAACTTGCTCTGAGAAAAAATTTGGCCACTCTCCAACCTCCCCTGAGATAATGAGATAATTTAGGGTGTCTTAAGTCAGTCTTGGAAATGACTAGTCCACACAGTTGGAAATGATCCGTTTGGGGAGAAGTGGAGGGGCAGTGTCCGTAATGGAAAGACAGCACAGCCAGGCAGCCCAGGTCTCGGGGTGCCCTACCCCTCCTGAACTACGTGCCCTCATTGAGAGACTCTGAGTCCTGGGCTCCAGTTTTCCAACTGGATCCTCGACAACACCTTCTCTCTTCAGAGCGGGGGGGC
>NW_011408398.1:0-546 GCF_000754665.1 Bison bison bison | reverse complement strand
AGCCCAAATAAAATTAGAAAGAGGAAAAATTACAACTGATACCACAGTAATACAAAGGATTATAAGAGAATACCACAATGATATGCCAACAAATCAGACAAAAGAGAGAAGACCCAAATAAACAAAAGAAATGAAAGAGAAGCAATAATAAGTGATACCCCAGAAATACAAACTTCAAAAACAAACTTATGGTTACCAACAGGAGAACGTAGGGGGGATCTGTTCAAATGATCTGTTTCTTCTTGACTTAGTTTTGGCAGACTGTGTTTCTAGAGGTTTGTCCATTTCTTCTAAGTTTTCCATTTGTTGGCATATAACCATTCATAGTATTTTATTATGATTAAATTTTTAAATTTTATATTGGAGTTTAGATGATTTACAATGTAGTATCAGTTTCAGGTGTACAGCAAAGTGATTGATATACACACACATATATCTATTCATGTCCAGATTCTTTTCCCTATAGATTATTACAGAATATTGAGCAGAGTTCCCTGTGCTATACTGTAGGTTCTTGTTGATTGTATATTTTGTATATAGTAGTGT
>NW_011408397.1:0-534 GCF_000754665.1 Bison bison bison | reverse complement strand
AATGGACTGTGCTGCCTCAAGGAATGATGTATTCTCCCACCATGTGTCAATACTATGTGGCTAAAGCCCTTGAGCCTGTGAGAAAACAATTTCCTGACTTTCTTGTTATTCATTATATGGATGATATATTGTTTTCACTTCCATCTGTTTTAGAAACTTAATACATATTTGATACAGCTAAACAATTCTTAAAAAATTCTGGGTTAATCACTGCCCCTGAAAAAAATCAAACTGCTACACCTTACCATTACTTAGGATTAATTGTGTATAGACAGCTTATTATTCCTCAATTAACTCAGATTTGTACTGAAAATTTATCAACTTTAAATTATTTTCAAAAACTCTAAGGCAATATAAATTGGATTAGACCCTCATTAGGCATTGCTAATTATCAACTGACTAATCTATTTAATACTTTGAAAGGATATCCTAATTTAGATAAGCCCTTATTCACTTTCTCAAGAGGCATGAGAGGAACTCTATTTAGTGCAAAATAAATCAGACTAGATTTACTCCCCTCTCTTCATTATCCCA
>NW_011408396.1:0-528 GCF_000754665.1 Bison bison bison | reverse complement strand
GTGGAAGTTAATTAACGGGGGAATGTGTGTGTGTGTGTGTGTGTGTGTGTGCACGCGCTTAGTTGCTTACTCATTTCTAACTGTAGCCTGCCAGGCTCATCTTTCCATGAAATTTTCCAGGCAAGAGGACTGGAGTGGGGTGCCATTTCCTACTCCAGGGAATCTACCTGACTCATGAATCAAACCCAAGTTTCTTGTGTCTCCTCATTTGCAGGCAGATTCTTTACCATTTGAGCCACCTGGGATATTGCAGCTAAATTAACAAAGAAGATTTATGACTTCTTAAAAGTAAGTGGAGACTTGTATCTTAAAATTCTCATGTTAGCCAGAAATATCCTAACATTCTTTTCTAGAGTTTCTATTCTAAGAATAGTAACAATGATTAGTATGTCAAAGCCCGCTAAATGGTGTTCTTTATACTTACTGAGACCCAGGCATGGTATGGGAACTGCGGCTGCTGCTGCTAAGTCGCTTCAGTCATGTCCCACTCTGTGCAACCTCATAGATGGCAGCCCACTAGGCTCCCCC
>NW_011408395.1:0-649 GCF_000754665.1 Bison bison bison | reverse complement strand
TGTTTTGAAAGTGTTTCTGGTTTCCATTGCTAGCAAGATAAAATCATAATAATCTTATTATTATAGAATGTAAATTTCTTCACAAGTTAGTCCTAATGTTCCAACATCATTCTACTTCTTCTACTCATTTCTTCCATGTTCTAGCCACATGTGACTTCTTGCTGGCCTCTGAATATACCATGTCCTGAAACATTCATGAGTTTGTTTCATGCTGTATGACCTTCCAGTAAACTCTCTTCCTTAGGGCCTGCAACACTCCCATAATGCCTTGTGGTTAACACAGGGTGACCCTATATCACCTATGTCTCAAATAAACCAAGGTCTCTTGTCTTCCAGGCCTTTCTGGAAACAGAGTGGGGTAGTATACAGTGTGTACAAATTTCCTGAATAAAGTATTTTTATTTAAAAATCATGTTGTCTGTGCTTTGTATAAATGAATAGGTAACAATTTTTGCCTCAGAACAGAATATGAAATAAGGGAGTTATAATTGGAAAGCCCTTGGGCTGATAATTTTTACTCTGCTGAAAGCAATAAAAATAGTCATAGCACCTCTGTCTGTCCCTCTTCATCTCAGAATGATGACTCATGGTCTCAATGGCCCAGCTGTGGGTAGCAGATGATCTCTCTGATCATTACAGAGTGAGTGAA
>NW_011408394.1:0-562 GCF_000754665.1 Bison bison bison | reverse complement strand
CTGTTGTCTTGAAAATCTGGCTTTGAGAATATATATATATATATAAGCAGATGGCTTCCTATACATAGCATGCTAAAGAGTTGCAGTTCTGCAGCAAAAATCAGAAAAGAAAAAGAAAAACCATATATGTGATGATGGGACTTTACCTCAAAAATACCCATTAATACTATCAAAATAACTCACATTAAATGAAAAAGCACAGGAGGGAGTGAAAAATGCTTATGGGTTGGAATGTGTTAAGCACAAGAGATTTAATATTCATATATTTTAAGTTCATTCTACATTTCTTATCATTTTACAGTGTGTTTCATGGAGAGGTGTGAGAAATACTTTGTATTTTCCAGAAACTGTATCTTTCATGGAGAGAGAATATTATCTTTACAACTTGTTAAAGCAACTGTGAAATAAACTGAATCTTTTTGTCTTCGGAGTAGAAGAGCTGGTTGACATCTTTCCTCATATGTCTAAGAATTTTTTTTTTTTTTTCTTTTCCTGAACCAGGCATATGGAAGATTTCTTAATAAGATTTGTTGATAATTCTACTGATATGAAGAATTCATCT
>NW_011408393.1:0-554 GCF_000754665.1 Bison bison bison | reverse complement strand
GCTGCATCCCCCTCAGCCTTGTCCCCTCAGTCTCCTCTGCCCTTGTGGAAGCCTTGCCCCAGGAAGCTCTTAATGAGATGGTGGCAGGAAACTGGTGAAGTTCCTGTTCCTCAAGTATCAAGCCAAGGAGCTGACCTCCCAGGCGGAAATGCTGAAGAAGGTCCTCAGGGGTAACCAGGAGCACTTCTTGGAGGTCTTCAGCCAAGCCTCCGAGAGCCTGCAGCTGGTCTGTGGTGTGGAGGTGAGGGAGGTAGACCCTAGGGAGCACATCTACATCATGGTCCCCACCCTGGGCCTCACCTGCGATGCAATGCAGAGCGGTGGGCAGGGCCTGCCTAAGGCTGGCCTCCTCATCCTGATCATGTGGAATGGAGACTGGGCCCCTGAGGAAGTGTTCTGGGGAGCACTCAGCAAGATAGGGCTGTGTGTTGGGCGTGAGCACTGCGTCTTTGGGGAGCCCAGGGAGCTGCTGACCCAAGTGTGGGTGCAGGAGGGGTACCTGGAGTACCGGAAGGTGCCTGACAGCCACCCTGCCCACTACAAGTTCCTGTGGG
>NW_011408392.1:0-546 GCF_000754665.1 Bison bison bison | reverse complement strand
TGTTGCAGTCCATGGGATTGCAAAGAGTTGGTCATGACTAAGCAACTGAACTGAATTCATTCACACACACAAACAAACATGGAAAATTGGTCACGGGCAAAGTGTTATACTCTAATGAGGTCATATTTTTAAAAGTACAAGCTAGAAGTGGAAAACCCCATATTTTTGAAAAGTATATACTAAAAGCTTTTTAATGGCCAAGGATTATAAGAATATTTACAGAAAAGTTCAGAATGAGCTAAGACATTCAAAAGAAGTGGTGTCTAAAATTATGTTCCAGGGCAATAGAAATAAGAAACAAAATGTGGTATTTCTTGGGACAGATGGTATATTGCTATTTAGCAGATGCTAGTGGGAAATTCAGAACTCTTCAACATCTTTTTTTCTTCCATCTTCTCCACTGAAGATACTATTTTCCAGTTAAAATAAGAAACTGGAACCCCAGACAAGAGACAGAATTAGTTAAAATGGAAAAAAAAAAAAATCACACAGGTGCCTTATTTACACTGACTTCAAGTTGCCCACCTTCAGGAGCCAAATCACATC
>NW_011408391.1:0-506 GCF_000754665.1 Bison bison bison | reverse complement strand
GAAAGAAATATATTTTAAGAAGGAAATATGAATCATGTCTGCAAAATCCTGTTACAAACACAATCTAGAATTCAGAGTCAATTACAAGATGAAGTCCTCAAATTGTTTTGCATGAACATCACCAAACAGGATTATTGATCAAGATTTCAAATAAACTAGTAAAAAGGTGTGTCTGTCTTACAATTACACTCAAGTTTACCTTCTTGTTAACATTTTTATTATAGTATTTCCTTTTAAATTCATTCAAAACAAACAAAGACAATGGTCCCGGAAGGAATGCACGATTCGTTTTAGTTACAGCACAGAGATTCTTCTCTCAGTGGGAATTGTGCTCTTGGTTTCAGCAATAAGTGAGGGGAAGGTCTTGCCCTTTTGAAGTTCTGAGGGGTGCAGGGCATCCGCGTTAGTAGGGGTAGATGGGAAATGCTATCTGCAACGCTCCAAGGCTGGAATGGTCTTCCAGTCACTGTGGCGTCCACCTGCTGTCAGGGTTAGTTCCAGATTTT
>NW_011408390.1:0-578 GCF_000754665.1 Bison bison bison | reverse complement strand
AAGGAAGTTACTTTCCGGATTCAACTTGCTTTGGTTCTTTGTTATTATAATTCTGCTAACTTATTTATTTATTCCAGACATACTTTTTGAGAATTATTTAGATTATTCATTA
Organism: Bison bison bison; assembly: GCF_000754665.1. Taxonomy (NCBI): domain Eukaryota; kingdom Metazoa; phylum Chordata; class Mammalia; order Artiodactyla; family Bovidae; genus Bison; species Bison bison. The sequence continues at coordinate 466 of NW_011408390.1, read as the reverse complement.
ATATTTTGGTTCCTGACTATGAGCACTATGAAAAAAAATATGATCTGAATCACTTTATGTCATTCATTCAGCTCTGTAATCCTATTCTTCACCTTAAACTTTGTCATAATGACTTGAGGGGTCAAGTATTATAGTTTGGAAGTTGTATGAAATAGTTCTGTGAGTTCTATTTATAATCCAAAGTTACCCTTGCATAGTTACTTATTTGAGTGACCGTATTGCTGTGTTTCTTTACATATGATGCCTTTGTCCTGAACTTGCATAATTAATGTCACAGATGGATGTGCTATGTCTAACTGTGGTGAAGAACCTTCAATATGACTTCAATGAGTCCCCCTGGGAGCACCTGCTCCACAGAGGAAGAGGTGCCCAGAGCTTTCTGCAAAACAGGTCTGGTCAGCTTTTGAGTAATTCACTTCTAACTAAATAAAGCTCCTGGTGAATCTGTATTTGCCTGGAATTGTTT
>NW_011408389.1:0-532 GCF_000754665.1 Bison bison bison | reverse complement strand
GGCTTGCAGGGACCCTGGTGGTGCCAAGTATGCAGGGACATGAACTGCCTGTGCCTCTGCCACAGAAGTTATGGCCCTATCAGAGTCTTTTTTCCAGCCTCTTGTAGCTGGCAATCAGAATGTATCTTTGGCCAGTCTTTCCCCATAGCTCCACCCCTTCAGGCACTTAGAGGGCTCCCTTGCCTAGGGTTCTTCTCTGTTGTTCAGTGTATCAGGCACGTAGAGGGGCCCCCTTACTAGGGTCCTACTCTGTAGATCAGCACATCAGGCACTGAAAGTGGCACCCTGGGTAGGGTCCTACTCTGTAGTTCAGGCATTTGATGAGCCAGCCTGTCTATTGTTCAGCTGCCAATGATGGCATGTGGGGTGAGAGAGGTTATGGTGATGGCTCCACCCCCTATTCATGACTCAGCAGTATCGCTTTGCTTCCATGGCTGCCTGGCTTTCCTCCACAGGAATTTCCCACCACGATCTCCTCCCTCACATTCCCTCAATCTGTCTCTCCACAGTCAACAGCAGCCCTCACCCTGGG
>NW_011408388.1:0-549 GCF_000754665.1 Bison bison bison | reverse complement strand
TCTACCATCCAGGTACCTGTGTATCTACCACCTGTGTATAGGTCTGTTATCTATGATTTGTGTGTCAGTCTCCTGTCACTTTTGCTTTAGTCTTGCTAGTAGCTAGTATTTTCAGATTTTTGCATTTGAAAATTAGAAATAGATGGAAAAAGTGTAATGAGGGGTGGTCGTGTTATTTTTGTCCTTTTAAGGGCCTTGTAAATGAACACTTTATAGTGAAATCACTTCTTCCGTATCCGGGCAGGCTAAACTTCAGTTTCTTCACCTGTCAGGTGGGGTTTAGGATAACCCCTGCCTTTCGCAGGACTGGCATATGGGTTGAATGCTGCCTGTCGACACTTGGACAGTGTCTGGTGTGTGTTAGCAAGTCTGTTTCAGTAGCATGTGTACTGTGTGCCTGTCTTCAGGGTCCAGCTCTTTGCGACCCTGTGGACTGTAGCCCGCCAGGCTCCTCTGTCCATGGGATTCTCCAGGCAAGAGTACTGGAGGGGGTTGCCATTCCCTTCTCCAGGGGATCTTCCCCACCCAGGGATTGGACCCATGTCTCTT
>NW_011408387.1:0-611 GCF_000754665.1 Bison bison bison | reverse complement strand
CAACGGATCGAACCCAGGTCTCCTGAATTGCAGGCAATTCTTTACCATCTGAACCACCAGGGAAGCACTTCACATAGTGTTTCTGAAATGGGTTACTTGGAGAATTATTTACCATCTTACAAAATAAGTTTCTTTTTTTCCTCTACACAGCAACAACAACAAACGTTTCTATTCAATTCACTTACAGGGTGGGTTGAAGGGAAAACTTGGAAAGAAAGACATTCATAATAGGTGTCCCCACACCCCTATTCTCTCCATCTAGTAACAAGAACAGAAACAAAAAGTTGCACAGTAAATTCTCACATAAAGTAGCAACTACAGAGCAGAGCTTCTATCTTAAAATCGTACTTTTTGACCTTGTTTTTTTCTTAAATACAATCCATGTATTCAAAGTAAGGGCTTCCCTGGTGGCTCAGTGGTAAAAATCTGCCTGCAATGTAAGTTCAATCAATAAAGATGCGAGTTCAATCCCTGGGCCTGAAAGATCCCCTTGAGAAGGAAATAGCAACCCACTTCAGCATTCTTGCCTGGGAAATCCCATTGTCAGAGGAGCCTGAGTCGGACATGACTGGTGACTAAACAACAATAACATCATCCAACAATAACATAAT
>NW_011408386.1:0-526 GCF_000754665.1 Bison bison bison | reverse complement strand
GTCATTTTGTCTCAGGAAGTTCCCCTCATTCCTTTCCCTTTTCTTCTAGCTAGGATCTAATCTTGTCAGGGAGCTCCATGACCTAGGGGCTTTTTCACATACTTTTTGGTAAGATGGAATACTCTAATTTAAGTCTCAATTTGTCTTAAATTTGAGGTAGATTTGAACCTCCCATTTTCAGTCCTTTAGGACCTGGATTTTCATACCTCTGTAAGGGCACAACAGCTGCTATTTATAATCCCCTGTTATTCGCTAAGCAGAGTGAAGTCTGAATAGGTCCTTTGTTGCAGAAATATATTTTTTTGGTGCGTGAGGATGCAGATGGGGGCTCAGAGATATAAGCGTTTCGTTATTATGTTAATAATAAGGATGTAAGGGAGGAATCAGACAGCTGGAGGACTTCCCTGTAGCTCAAAGGGTAAAGAATCTGCAGGAGACCAGGGTTCGATCCCTGGGCTGGGAAGATCCTCTGGAGAAGGGAATGGCAATCCACTCCAGTATTCTTGCCTGGAGAATTCCATGGACA
>NW_011408385.1:0-504 GCF_000754665.1 Bison bison bison | reverse complement strand
TATATTTGATGAAGTTGCTGTCTTGAGTTTAGTATTGATATTGTGAAAATGAATGCAATTTGGATTTCAAAAAAAAAAAAAATAAAAAAAAATAAACTCCTGTAACATTGATATTTTGACCTCTTTCCAGGAATCATGAATGGCCATCTAGAATAGTGAATCCTTTCCTGAAGATTTTGTTAATTTTGCACAGATCCATCAGAGGAGTTACTATCTATGGCAGCTGTAGATGCATCTTATTCTGATAGAACACTGTTTCATCTGCACTGAAAATCTCTTTAGCATGGCCATCTTCACTGATGATCTTAGGAAGATCTTCTGGATAACTTGCAGCTTCTACATAAGACCTTGCTGCTTCACCCTGCACTTGCACATATATGCATATGGCAAGAAACATCCATGTTTCTTCTGCAGATTCCTCACCTCTCTGAGCCTTCCTAGACTTGAAGAGAGTTCAGGCCTTGATCTGGATCAAGCTTTGGCTTAAAGGACTGTTGTGGCTGG
>NW_011408384.1:0-561 GCF_000754665.1 Bison bison bison | reverse complement strand
CTATAGATGTTTTTCTGGAACTCCCTTACTTTCCTCAGTAAATAATGAATAACTCACTGTCTTTGTAGTCTTCTGTGGAGCCCTTTTCTACGGTGACTCTTGAAAAGCCTCTCTTGCTGTTGGGAACCCTTCTTCTACCATATGAAGTAGGCCGGTTTTCTTGTTGAAGACATGGGGATCAACCCAGAGCCAACTTCAAACAGCAGACATGTAGCTTACTCCAGGTTGAGCTGCCAAGTGCTTAAAAGTTCATAAGTGATCTTAGTTGAGACCCAAACTGCCAGTTGAGCCTCTACCAAAGTGTTAAAATGAATCATAAGCAAATGAAATAGTTTTCTAACCTATTTCTATTGCATCAATATAAAAATGTACAACACAGTACAAAAAATATGGTAGGAATGAAAGAAGAGATACTTTGGGGGGAATATTTTCTCACATACGGATATATGGGATTAAGAAAAACTGAAATGGTATAAGCTGGGACCTTGAAAAGTCTTATTTTTCATTGAATGATCCAAAGTGGTTTTCTTGGTTGAAGTGCCTCGTGTTCATTCTTGTGCC
>NW_011408383.1:0-611 GCF_000754665.1 Bison bison bison | reverse complement strand
ACATAGATAGTAAGGATAGGATCTTCCCAAATCTATATCCGTGTTATAACCACTGGCCCATACTGCCTCCTGGCATAGGTAGAGGCCAACTCTTACCCACCTTTGTCACTCTGCTGAACCCACCTGAGTGCCTGGAATGAGGAGGTGTTCAGTCAGTGCTGATTGGTACTGAGTGGAGGAGAAATGCCAGGGACGATGGGACCTCCCTGGTGGTTCAGTGGTTAAGAATACAACTTGCAATGCAGGGGACGTGGGTTCAATTCCTGGTCTAAGATCCCACATGCTCCAGAGCAACTATGAAGCCCAGGTACCACAACTAGAGAGAGCACGCTGCAAAGAAACATCTCGCATGACACAGTGAAGACCCCCGGTGCCACATCTGAGACCTGATGCAGCCTATTAATTAATTAATATTTTGGGGAAGGTGAGCATATTTGCTGACTGATTGGTGTCTAACTGCTGTGCTGTGAAGAGGAGGAGAGTGCTGGAACAAACACCAGTCTCTCTACAGAAATGTTTTGACAGATAGCAGCTCTACAAGGTGAAATAGAGATTGATATGAAAGAAAGATTGATAATGATTGAATTGAATAGAAATCAACTTAATTCAAT
>NW_011408382.1:0-542 GCF_000754665.1 Bison bison bison | reverse complement strand
TGAGTCTCCAGTTGGTGGTACAGAAGCCCTGAGTTTCAGGTCCATGCTGATTCCATTTCATGTAAGTGTGTGCTGTACCCCCTTCCAGCATTGGAAATTTTGCCCCAAAATAAAGAAGTGCTGGAGCAAGAAGGGGTGCCCAATATGGGCTTGGGTGCATAATGGGACAGTCCCAGCACACCAGACAGAGTTCCAGATACTCTCACTGTGCCACCTCCATAAGCACTGGTAATGACTGCTTTCAACTTGTTCAGATGTAGGCCAGATCTGAGTTGACTCCATTCCTGGCACTTGTACATTCTTCTCAGCCATGGAAGCCTTTGCCATAGTTTTGGGAAGGGGTGTTCTATGAAATAAGAGGGGCTGGAGCAGGCATTCAGAGTGGGTTAGGTCATGACCTGGGACTGTTATGGGAAAACAGCCAGCATCCTGTGTAATTTCAACATGTTTCCTCTGCCTTGTTTTGTGAGTAAGCAAACGTGTGGTTGCCTCCACAAACTCTTCACATACAGAGTCTAGATTTCTCACAACCTTCTTGTTAG
>NW_011408381.1:0-551 GCF_000754665.1 Bison bison bison | reverse complement strand
GCCTTCTTGCCAGCTGAAGGTTTCTCAGGGGGAGTGGAAGCAGCTGGAGCTGGGAGCGCGACTTCGGACATGGCGGAAATAAGGAAAAACTTAGTAAACCGCTAGACCCAACGAGGCAGTAAGATCTAAAAGTTATTTTTTAACAAAAACAATCCAGTCAGTAAATGGACAGAAGACCTAAACAGATGTTTCTCCAAAGACATACAGATGCCCAGTTGGTATATGACATGAAATTCAACATTAATAATTATTAGAGAAATGCAAAACAAAACTATAAAAAGCTATCACCTGATACCACCAATCATATGGCCACATCAGTAAAATATCTATACACAATAAATACTTTTGAGAGAATGTGGAGAAAAGGGAATCTTCCTACACTGTTGGTGGAATGTAAATTAGTGCAACCACTATGGAGAATAATATAGAGGTCTCTTAAAAAATAAAAATAGAATTATCATATAATTATGCAGATCCATTTTGGCATTTTATACAGAAAAGATTAAAACTCTCATTTGAAAAGATACATGCACCCCAATGTTCATAGTAGC
>NW_011408380.1:0-544 GCF_000754665.1 Bison bison bison | reverse complement strand
CCCATGGACTGTAGCCTACAAGTCTCCTCAGTCTATGGAATTTTCCAGGTAAAATACTGGAGTGGGTTGCCATTTCCTTCTCCAGGGGATCTTCCTGACCCAGGGATCAAACCGGGTCTCCCGCATTGCAGGCAGACGCTTTACCATCTGAGCCACCAGGGAAGATATGGCAAACAAATACATCAAATATAAATATAAATATAAATATATATATATATATATATCTCTCACCTCCACAAGACAAAACATGGTTTGAAATAATTAAATGAAAAACAAATATTGTTTCAAACTTCATGCATCTGCCTCTATTACAGGATCCACATTTGACTTCATCAAGGGCTTTGTTCCTGAGAATTCACTGCAGTCAAGAAAAGAAAATGAGTTATATGCAGCTGTATGGGGTTGTGTTCAGTTAATCATTTACTCTAAGTCGTATGGACCGAAAGGCATGACCCATGGTAAATTAAAAGAGCAATGGACTAATAATTCATAGCTTAATCTGAATGCTGTTTTAAATCTCTTTGAATTTCCATTTTCCCACTGG
>NW_011408379.1:0-538 GCF_000754665.1 Bison bison bison | reverse complement strand
TTAGCAAAGGCAGTTCAACCTCTCAAGAAACCTTGTGCTAGGCACAACACTCTTTACTGGGGGTCCCCTTCCTTCCTCCTCTCTGTCCCCCGCCCTCTGACGCCACTTCACTTACTGGGGGTCTGGCCGTCCGGCGTGAATTGGCGACACAGCCACTCATAGGTGACGAAATAGATTCCCAGAGTGGGGGTGTCCCTCAGGGTCAGGGCCCAGGCTCCCCGGAACAGCCCCCGGGGCCCCTCAGCCTGGAAGATGGAGGCCGCACAGTGCACGGGCCCCCGGTACCGGGGCGGGGGGCTCCCCGGCTTAGCCCTGGGCTCCGTCTGGTTTTGTAGCCGGACTTTGATGAGATCAAAGGGAGCCAAGCAGTAGGCCTGTAGGGAAGGAAGCAGGAAGGGCCTGGGCGGACCTTGGGACAGGAACAACTCCTCCGAGTTGTCTTGACGGGAGGAAGGCAGCGAGCAGACACGGCAGCATCTTTCCGCAGGGCCTCGCAGGCTCCCGTGGCCGCTCTCAGCCTCTCTCACGCGCAGTGGGG
>NW_011408378.1:0-601 GCF_000754665.1 Bison bison bison | reverse complement strand
GCCCCCCGCCCCCAAAAAAGTTGTTGATCTAATCAGTACCTTTTGTCTCATTTCGATTTTAAGTTTTCTTTCTTTGATTATTACTAAAGTTGTTTTCCTTTCTCAGTTCATGCCTTTTGAATCTCTTCTGTGAAAATAATAATCATGTTCTTTACCTGCTTTTCTACTAGGGTGTTTGTTCTTTTTTTATTGATTTGTAACAGCTCTTCATAAGGATCTGTATGTGTTTTGTTTTGTATTGGGTTATAGCCGATTAAGAATGCTGTGATAGTTTCAGGTGGATGGCAAAGGGACTCGGTCATGCACACGCATGAACCCATTCTCCCTCAAGCTCCCCTCCCACCCAGGCCACCCCATGACCTTGAGCAGAGTTCCCTGTGCTGTACAGCAGGTCCTTGCTGATTACCCATTTTAAATATAGCAGTGTGTGTATGTCCACCCCAAACTCCCTAACTGTTCTTCCCCCCAGCCTTCTCCCCGGCAACTGTAAGTTCGTTCTCTAAGTCTGTGTGTTTCTTTCTGTTTGTAAGTAAGTTCATTTGTATCATTTCTTGTTAGACTCCATGTAAGGAATGCCATATGGTATGTCTCCTTCTCTGTC
>NW_011408377.1:0-508 GCF_000754665.1 Bison bison bison | reverse complement strand
TATGTTTGCCCTAGAAAATAATTAAATGATATCATGCATGCATATTAAGTCACTTCAGTCATGTCCAACTCTTTGCGATTCCATGGACTGTAGTCTGCAAGGCTCCTCTGTCCTTGGGATTCTCCAGGCAAGGATACTGGAGTGGGATGCCATTCCCTTCTCCAGGGGACCTTGCAGACTCAGAGATTGAACATGCATCTCTTACATCTCCTGCATTGGCAGACAGATTCTTTACCACTAGTATGACCTGGGAAGACATTAAATGGGGTCGACACAGCTTAAATACTTTGAGTCATTTCTTTGCAAAAAATTTTACTTTTTGGCTGCCCCAGGCCTTAGTTGGAGAATGTGAGATCTTTATTGTAACACGTGAACTCTTAATCGCATCAAGTGGGATCCAGTTCCCCAACCAGAAGTCAAAACCTGGGCCCCCTGCCTTGGAAGTGCAGAGTCTTAGCCACTGGACCACCAGGAAGTCCCAATATTTTGAGTTCTTTTTGAGACAGAG
>NW_011408376.1:0-799 GCF_000754665.1 Bison bison bison | reverse complement strand
CAACTTAGCAGCAGCAGCAGCAGATGAACTGCACTCCATTTTGCTTTGAAAGGATTTTAGCTTGGAAAGCTGTGCTTTATTCTTTCTGAAGGTGCTCTGGAGGCCACTAGCCTAGCCAACCTGCGTGGGGAAGGCTGTTTTCTTTCTTGGCGCTGGCCCTGATAATAGGCTTTATTTACATAGTAAAACTCAAACAAATACTTGCTTCATCTGCATTTTTTGAGGCTGGAAAAAAGGAAATGGGAGCAGGAACTCCTGAGAGCTGTGTTTCCTGGGCACTCGGTGGTGGGGGCTGCTGGCCGAGGAACTGCCTTTTCTCTGGGTTGGAGTTGAGGTTAAAGGGACCCTGACTCCCACAGAGTGGCATTGTTGGAATCTCAAGTGCATGCGTAGTGAGCGAAGTGAAAGCCGCTTGGTCGTGTCTGAGTCTTTGTGGCCCCCTGGACTAAACAGTCCACGGGACTCTCCAGGCCAGAATACTGGGGTGGGTTAGCCGTTCCCTTCCCCAGGGGATCTTCTCAACCCAGGGATCGAAGCCAGGTCTCCCACATTGCAGGTGGATATTTTTACCAGCTGAGCCACGTGGAGTCAGTCCCCTAGAAAAGCACTCAGCAAGATTTGTAACCGTTCAACACCTTGACACTGACTTGTAAGCTTGAAGTTTACCAGAGCTGGAAAAAAAAAACACAAAAGGCCATTTTGTGTGTGTGTGCAGCAGAAATAACATTCCTGCCCTAAGGAACTCCAGAGACCTTGACGTGTCTGCGTCTCCAAGGCTGTGCTTTGATGCAGGCCCTCT
>NW_011408375.1:0-536 GCF_000754665.1 Bison bison bison | reverse complement strand
TGCCTGCTAGCAGGTCACCGGAAGCCCAGGCTCCTTAGAGAACTTTCCTCGGTGGGGTTTCCGTGTCCGTCTACCTTTAAAGATGGCCGCCTTTCCCCGCCCCTTCCTGCTGGTCTCTGGTCTTCCGCTTCCCCCAGGGCTCCCTCACTCCTGGCGTTCTCTCTCAGCCGTGTCGCCATGACCCGCACTGCTTTTCGGTTCATTTTCTGTTCAGCTCACTGAACTGGACGGGTAACACCCTCATATTTTGTTCCTGGGACACCAAGCTGTTTTGAGTTCTTAGTTTCTCCTTGTTCTCTCAGCAGTTGGCACGGCAGTTCCCAGTTTTGTTTTTTTAATGGTCCCTTTTAGTTATCTAGTCCAGTTCATTCTTGCACAGAGCAGTCTGAAAGGTACCTGGAGTGTCTCATCTCACACTGCCTTAACAGCACCCCCCTCACCCCGCCCCGCCAACCTCACTCACCATGCCTCTCACCCCACTGGGAGCCAGGCCTGGATGTTAAAGGCTGGCCTCCATTCTAGGCCAGCTCTGCTTC
>NW_011408374.1:0-625 GCF_000754665.1 Bison bison bison | reverse complement strand
TTTCTTGCAGCACGAAAGGCCAATAAGCATATAGATGGGATGTTGAGGGAAATGCCATGCTTAGTTTCTGAGTCTGTCTGACTCTTTGTGATCACATGGACTGTAGCCCATCAGGTTCCTCTGTCCATGGGGTTTCCCAAGAAAGAATACTGGAGTTGATTGTCCTTACCTTCTCCAGGGGATCTTCACAACCCAGGGATCTAACCCAAGTCTCCTATGTCTCCCACATTGACAGGCAGATTCTTTACCACTGAGCTACCTGGGAAGCCTCCCAGGTTGAGGCAAGGAATATGACTTTATTAGGAAAGCCAACAGATCAAGAAGATAGTTTACTAATCAGACTAATGTCTTAACATAACCATCTTCTTGGGGTCTGGATATCAGATTCTTTCATAGAACAGAGTTGAGGGGAGGTGAGGAAATGAAGTTAAAATGCCATTAATCTGGCAGATATCTCCTAGAATGGCAAGCCTCAGGGAGAGGATGTTGTTCATTTCTTCCTTCTTGTAGCCACCCACAGGTAGATAGGGTCCCAAACAAAGGTATTTTTGGTTTAGCATTCAAGCAGAGGGGCAGGGTTCCCCAAGGTAGGCCATTATGTACCGGAGTCCAGCTCCAGCAGCCA
>NW_011408373.1:0-501 GCF_000754665.1 Bison bison bison | reverse complement strand
GGAAAGCCCTCCAGACCTGTGGTTCCCACATCACTGTGGTTGTCTGCTTCTTTGTTCCCTGTATTTTCATGTATGTAAGACCTCCTAAGACGTTCCCTGTTGACAAATTATTGAGCGTGTTTTTCACAGTCATAACCCCCATTCTGAACCCATTAATCTACAGCCTAAGAAGTTCTGAGCTAACTCATGCTATGAAGAAGCTCTGGAGAAGAAATATCATATCTAATATTAAATAAGTGCATTATTTACCATGAAGGGAGTCATTTGGCAGCAGGTTTCATTTCCTTAGAATGCAGAATTCATTTTAAAATTTGATTCTGATATAAATTTTTTCTTTAAAAAGAAAAAAATCCTCTTTCTTCAAAGAGTTTATGATCATTCCAATTAAAGATCATTGTTATACAGCTTTGGTATTAATAACAGTTTGCTCCATACAAAGCCCTCTCCACCTGTAACTCTCACATCACTGTGGTCACCTTAGTTTTTGTGTCTTGCTTATTT
>NW_011408372.1:0-773 GCF_000754665.1 Bison bison bison | reverse complement strand
TTTCGGCACGTGGGATCTTGTTTAGGGATCCAACCGGGACCTCTACGTGGGGAGCGTGGAGTCTTAGCCACTACACCACCAGGGAAGTGGTGGTTTAGGATAGGATGAAGCTTTAAGATGTGAGATGATCTTTTTGTTCTATCTGTTGATCCTTAAGACAAAGTTAAGAGGAAAACAGTGATGGATTTATCCCCGTTTTATTTAGAGTCGAAGATATTGAGGTTCAGAGTGGTCAAAGGTGCAGTGGGTGAGACTGGACTGGGCCCCACACCCCTGACTCTTGGCTGGGCTCTTCCCGGGCTGAGCTGCCTGCCTCTCTTGTGGGCCTAACTTAGGGCCGCTGGTGTGGCAGCAGAGTTGGGCACTTGGTGCAAGTGAGGCCATAGTCGGGACCTTTTCTCTGGCAGGTTGGTGAGGGAGGGCAGCTCCTTGGCACGTACGGGGCAGTGTTTGGTTGATGGGGTGATGCAGGCCTTGTAGAATGAGTTTGGAAGTATTTCTTCCTCTGCGTGTTTTGGGAATAATTTGAGAGAGATAGGTGTTAACTTTTCCTCTAGCTGGTAGAATTCACCTTTGAAGCCCTCTGGTTCTGGACTTCTGTTTGTTGGGAGTTTTTGAAATAATTTAATTCACTTTTACTATTGGTAATTGGTCATGTTTTCTATTTCTTTCTGATTAAGTCTTTGAAAATTGTACATTTCTAAGAATTTGTCGTTTCTTCTAGGCTGTCCATTTTATTGACATATTTGTTGGTAGTAATCTCTTATGATCTT
>NW_011408371.1:0-610 GCF_000754665.1 Bison bison bison | reverse complement strand
CTCTTTGTGACCCTGTGGACTATCCAGTCCATGGTATTCTCCAGGCCAGAATACTGGAGTAGATAGCTTTTCCCTTCTCCAGGGGATCTTCCCAACCCAGGGATCGAACCCAGGTCTCCTGCGTTGAAGATGGATTCTTTACCAGCTGAGCCAACGTGTGCCCCAAGGGAGGTGAAAGGGTAGTCATATGAGTTGGAGAGGGTAGCTATATGGTAAGTGCCATCTGACACTAGATGTCACTTCAGGTAGAGTGGCATAGAAACCCATGGCAACAAGTAGGAAAGGGTCCTGGTGTTCTGGCTTTACTATTTCATTCTCTAATCTACTGGTTGTTTCAAATGACTAATCTAATGAGAGTTGACTCATTGGAAAAGCTCCTGATGCTGGGAAGGATTGGGGGCAGGAGGAGAAGGGGACCACAGAGGATAAGGTGGCTGGATGGCATCACCGAGTCAATGCACATGAGTTTAAGTGAACTCCGGGAGTGGTGGTGGACAGGGAGGCCTGGTGTGTGTTGCAAAGAGTCGGACACGACTGAGCGACCGAACTGAACTGAATGAGAGTCCAAGTGCAGAAAGCTCAGTGATGCCTTGCAGAAAGGTCAGTGGCC
>NW_011408370.1:0-556 GCF_000754665.1 Bison bison bison | reverse complement strand
TGATCAATCTAGCAATCAATCAACCAGTGAGTCAACCAATTATTAAAAATACTTCTGTCTGAGGTACATGCAAACTTAAAAGCCTAGTTATTTTCTCATGATTCAGTCCCACTTCTATTGACTTTGGTTATCATTCAGGAAAAGCCAGGATATGTATACCCTTTGAGTAGCCTTCCCCACTTAAGCAGTAAAATAACATTCAGAACTGACATTTACATAGGCGTGGGCTACCGGTTGGCAGTCCACATGGCTCTTCTGTTGGCTATTCTTTCTGCTAGGTTATCTCTTCTACAAAATTTAAGCCTCTGATCAATGGTTACATCCTCAGCGGCCATCCCCTGGCCACCTCCAACAAAATGCGACCCCTCATGTGCTGACCCCGATTAATTTTCTTCATGCATTCAGTACTCCCTGACATTTATTTGTTTGATATTCATCAGCATGTCAGCCCGACCAAGGCAAAGATCTTCCCAGTGCCTTAAGAGCTGCTTCACATAGAAGAGGAGCTCAGAGAACAGTTGTTGAATGAATGAAATTTAGGAAGCAGTTGTCGGTT
>NW_011408369.1:0-572 GCF_000754665.1 Bison bison bison | reverse complement strand
AAAAAGATTAAACACTTCAGGTTCACAATACATGTGAAGAATTCCTTGACTAATAAAGCCTCATAGGTTAGGTAAAAAGGCAAAGTTCAATGATATTTTTATAAAATGAAACAGGAACTCTGACAATAAAGGTTTGGAGAGAGATGCAAAAGGAGCGTGCAGACACCAATGGAAGCAGCCCCTTAATCCCAACCAGAGGGGAGTCAGGCTCAAAGGCAATAAACTCCGTGAGGAAAAATATTGTTTGTTGATAAAAATCTTCCTACCTCTTAACACCATTCATGCACCTTTATACATGGAGCCAAAAGCATCAAAAATTGATGATTAGAAATGATGAAAGCACCAGCAAAATTGGAAAAGATCCATATTGTCAAGAGCTGATAAAGACTTGGGGAAGAGGTCATTGCACACTTTTCTAGGGGAGAATATACATAAGTGTAGCCTTTCTGGAAGACAATTTGATCACATCTGCCCCCAAGTGACTCCACTTTCAGGCCTCCATGCTATGAAAATGAGCTCATGGAAACATTCTAATATATGAAAAAATAACCCCAAATCCATCAGTGGAGAAT
>NW_011408368.1:0-560 GCF_000754665.1 Bison bison bison | reverse complement strand
GCCTTCTGGAGAAATTCTGAGTGCTCCAAGGGGCTAAGGGATCTCCCATATGAATCTACTGAAAGGGATTAGGAAGAAGCAAAGTCAACATTTATGAAAAAATAATCAAAAGAATGAAAGAACTAAAGGCCTTGCACAGTATTAATATTATCAAAATGACTCAGGGCTTTTTACTTGGAGAAATGGACTCCCAACCTGTGTGCCTTAGCTTGGCAAATCCTCATCTGGATTATTCAAATCCAACTCTTTGCTACCCCACCCATGGACTGCAGCACTCCAGGCTTCCCTGTCCTTCACTGTCTCCCAGAGTAAGCTCAAACTCGTGTCCATTGGGTCAGAGATGATCTATTCCTGATAGCAGATGAGAATATTAATTATCGTCAATAATCTAATAATGTGATGGTAATTGCATAATAATGAAAATGTATTATATATTTAGTCCATATTCATATTTATTCATACCTCAATAATATGTATGCTTATATATATGATTATATATAAATAAACAATAAAAATAATAGGTAAATATATATATATACATATACATACATATATATATA
>NW_011408367.1:0-760 GCF_000754665.1 Bison bison bison | reverse complement strand
AGGGAGATTTGGGGACAGAGGGAGGGAGAGGGAGTTTGCAGGACGGGGCAGAGCCCATGTCTGGGACTCAGCTTCAAGCTACCAGCAAACCCTGCAGGTATCCCTAAAATGCAGGATCAGGGACACACTTCCCTCGGTTTGGAGATGCCTGCTCTGGGCAGGTTTCCCAAGGTCAGATCCTCTGAGCAAGCAGTAGGGATCTACCCACACAACTGCTTTCATGACCAGACTCCATGTGAACACACATGCCCAACATATCTGCAAAGGCCAATCATCTCCGTGTCTCTTTCAACCATCAAAGTGTAGTGACTGAGCTTGCCATGCCACCAGTATCCTCCAGTCACCCGCAGACATACAGACTTTATTTACTTGCAAACCCACTCCAGAATTCATAAACCCAATGGTTTCGAAGTACATATGAACCCCTGACTATTTTCATGTGAAGCTCTTTGGTTGGGTTTAGAAACATGGGTGGCCAAAAAATACACTGCGAAAGATGGTTGTGGTGTGGTGGTGTGGTTTGTTGGTTTCTTTTCAATTCATTGAGACATGTTCACAGAGAAAAGAGAAGTGCCTCTCATCGTCCATCCCATGCGTAGCTTCATGCAGCCTACTTCCTTCTTTGTCTGCTCCTGCCTCCTGATTTCTTCTTCCTTCTCCATGCTGCCCACTGTCTCTTTAAGAAAGTACACACACTTTCCATGTCCCGTTGTTGGCACAGGTCAGGGCTTCGTTCTGTCCAGAAGGTCCATGCTTCCTT
>NW_011408366.1:0-538 GCF_000754665.1 Bison bison bison | reverse complement strand
ATTTCATTCTTTTACATGTAGCTGCCTGCTTTTCCCTGAACCACTTATTGAAGAGGCTGTCTTTTCTCCATTATATATTCTTGCTTCTTATGTCATAGGTCAGGTGACCATAGGTACATGAGTTTATCTCTGGGCTCTATCCTGTCCCATTGGTCTATATTTCTGTTTTTGTGCCAGGATCATACTGTCTTGATTACTGCAGCTTTGTAGTATAATCTGAAGTCAGGGAGCCTGATCCCTCCAGCTTCACTTTTCTTTCTCAAGATTGCATTGGTTATCCAGGGTCTTTTGGGATTTCGTACAAATTGTAAAAAGTTTTATTCTAACTTCTGTGATAAATGCCACTGGTTTTTTGATAAGGATTCCACTGAATTTGCAGATTACTTTGGCTATTATAGCTATTTTCACAATATTGATTCTTCCAATCCAAGATCACACTGTGTCTCTCTATATGTTTGTGTTGTCTTTGATTTCTTTTTTTTTTTTTCACTTTACAATATTGTATTGGTTTTGCCATACATCAACATGCATCCACCAT
>NW_011408365.1:0-550 GCF_000754665.1 Bison bison bison | reverse complement strand
TGTCTTCTTTTTCCTGCTGTTAACCTCCCAATCATCCTGCCTTTTCCATGATTTGGTCCCGCAGTGGTGTCTTCTTTTCCCTGCCGTTAATCTTGCAGTGTCAAGGATGGCAAAACTTTTCACACACACGTTGGCTGATTTCTGGGCTGAGACTGTCCTGGCCACACGCAGGGGAAGCTGCTCCTGGTCACCTCTGAGAGCATGTGCTGACTCTGAAGGCTTCCCTTCACTTTGCCTCAATGCTGGATGGCTACAGGCTCTTCCTTACTTGGCTCTGACGGCCTATTCCTTAGTGCTCACACCTCCATCACGTGTACAGAGAGCAAGGTCTGCTTTGCAGTGCGATCAGGATTAGTACCTGTTGTCGGCTCAGGCTTATACAGTTCTCCTGTGGCTGGGCACATGTGTGCTCAGCCTGCTCAGTTGTGTCAGACTGTTTGCAGTCCTGTGAACTGAAGCCCTCCAGGCTTCTCTGTCCATGGGCTCTTCCAGGCAAGGATACTGGAGTGGGTTGCTGTTTCCTACGCCAGGGGATCTTCCCGACCCAGGG
>NW_011408364.1:0-550 GCF_000754665.1 Bison bison bison | reverse complement strand
ATGTACTTGAGATTCATGCCTTTATTGTTGCTGAACAGTATTCCTTTGTGTGATGTATTGGTTCTACATTCAGTGGTTGAAGGACATCTGGGTTGTTTCCAGTTTGGATGATTATTTATAAAACTGCTGTAAACATTCATGTACAAGTCTCTTTGTAAGCACGTATTTTTGTTTATCTTAAAGAAATACCTAGGTGTGGGATGACAAAATCAAATGATAAATATATGTTTAATTTTTTAAGAAACTGCCAAACTGTTTTCCAAACCTGATGTACCATTTTACATTCCCACTAGTAATTAATGATAGTTTCTATTACTCTCATCAATGCTTGATACTTTTTTTTTCAATTAGCCATCTAAGTGAGTATATATTGGTGTCTTACTGTGACTTTAATTTGCATATCCCTATGACTATTGAATTTGATGAGCTTTCCATATGTTTTTTTCACTATCCATATATCTTCTTTGGTGAAGTATGTTGTCAGATTTTTACCCATATTCTTTCTTTGGGTTGTTTTCTCTTAATGTTGAGTTCTAAATGTTTTTTTTTT
>NW_011408363.1:0-589 GCF_000754665.1 Bison bison bison | reverse complement strand
TACAAGATGGGTTTAGAAAAAGTAGAGGAAAGCAAAATTTTCTGCTTCTGCTTCATTGACAACAAAAAAGCCTATGACTTTGTGGATCACAACAGGCTGTGGAACATTCTTAAAGAGATGGGAATACCAGACCACCTTACCTGTCTCCTGAGAAACCTGTGTGCAGGTCAAGAAGAAACAGTTAGAACATTACATGGAAGAACTGACTGGTTCAAAATTGGGAAAGGAGTAAGACAAGGTTCTATATTGTCACCCTGTCTAACTTAAATGGAGAGTACATCCTGTGAAATCCTGGACTGGATAAATTACAAGTGGGAATCAAGGTTACCGTGATAAATATTAATAACATCAGATAGGCAGATGATACCAACTTAATGGAAGAAAGTGAGGAGGGACTAAAAAGCCACTTGATGAGATCGAATGAGGAGAGTGAAAAAGCTGGCTTAAAACTCAACATTAAAAAAAACAAAAACACACCAACAATACTGAGGTATGTCAAAGGCCTAAAGAAACCAACTGGAAAAAAAAAAAAAGAAACCAACTGAAAAAGCTTCCCATGACCAAAACTGGAACAACTTGAACAAAATTA
>NW_011408362.1:0-542 GCF_000754665.1 Bison bison bison | reverse complement strand
ATAGTACAGGGAACTATCGGGCTTCCCTGGTGGCTCAGTAGTAAAGAATCCTCCTGCTAATGCAGGAGATGTGGGTTTGATCCCTGGGTGGGGAAGATCTCTGGAGGAGGAAATGGAAACCCACTTCAGTATTATTCCCTGGAAAATCCCATAGACAGAGGAGCCTAGTGGGTTACAGTCCAGTGGGGTCATAAAGAGTTGGACAGAACTGAGTGACTGAACACACATCGCCCATAATGGTAAAGAAGATGAAAAATATATATACAGATGAATCACTTTGCTGCACAGCTGAAACTAACGCAATATTGTAAATCAACTATACTGCAATTAAAAAATACAAAGTTTTAAGGTTAAGCATCTTTATGGAAACTTATATGAATAAGGCCAAATTATTTTCCTCCAAAAAAGATATCCCCGAAAAGTGTAATGGAAAATGGAGTGGGTGTGTGTGAAGCACGATTTGGCACTCACCACCCTACCCTTTTTTTTCTCTACAGAGATGCCAAGGATATTCTAGAGAAATTCTAAACAAAGAGCCAAGT
>NW_011408361.1:0-535 GCF_000754665.1 Bison bison bison | reverse complement strand
GCATCACCAGCTTGCATATCATTTAACTCAGAGGTGGACAGACTTCGCAGGATCCAGGAACTTGGATGGGAAAAATATTATATCTTTAGTTTCACCAACCTCAAACTGAAATTTAGTATCTTTCAATTAAAATGTAGGCCACAAACCACCTACCACCGTCCCGTGATTTTGTTGCCAAGAGAAGTCACAAATATTCTCACTTCCTATTACAGTCACTGTAGCCATCTCAAAATACCTTTTACACTCATTTCTGCTTCACAATTATGGTAGTTATTATAACTGCTGCCAATTTGGTTTATTTAATAATGAATTATTAACAACACACATTTCACAATTTTTGAAAATCTGGTGAATGTATTTCAATAAAAGTAGTTTCCTTTGTAATCCTGCATACTTTATTATGCATTTAAAAACATCACTCTAAAAAGAACCTATAGGCTTTGTCAGCCTGATAAAAGGTCTATGACAGCCAAAAGGTTACAGTCCCTAAAACTGAAAGCAGTTGACATGCAACATCCAGGTTTCTAGAGTAAAT
>NW_011408360.1:0-747 GCF_000754665.1 Bison bison bison | reverse complement strand
ATCTTGTTCATGTGTTTAGTAAAATGAGTACCATTAGTGCTCATATCAGGTATATATGTACAGCACTGGGTATGAATAATGGCACAAGTTCCTCCTTGTGCAGCTGTCAGAATATCTAAGGCCAATCTGTTTTGTAAAACCACCTTTCTAATTTGTATTTGTTCAGCATTAAGAGCTGAAATAGAGACACAGATGTATAGAACAGGCTTTTGGACTCTGTGGGAGAGGGAGAGGGTGGGATGATTTGGGGCAATGTCATGGAAACATGTATAGTACCATGTAAGAAACGAATTGCCAGTCCAGGTTCGATACAGGACCCTTGGGGCTGGTGTACTGGGATGACCTGGAGGGATGGTACGGGGAGGTGGGTGGGAAGGGGGTTCAGTATGGGGAACACGTGTAAGCCCCTGACAGATTCATGTTGATGTGTGGCAGAACCAATACAATATTGTAAAGTAATTAGCCTCCAATTAAAATTAAAAATGTTTAAAGAAAAGAGCTGAAATAGATTTTTCAGAATCTTGTAATGCCTGTTGAGTAAAAGTAGTCAAGGCATCCATTCGTAACATAACATCTGTAGTTCCCATAGAGGGAACAAACACTGCAGCCAAATGATCACACCAGTGAAATGCAGATCTTGCCCACCGAATTTAAGGTGTGGTAAATTAGCAGGCTTTTCTGAAAGCTCTGAAAATATGAAGCCGTGAGTAAAAGCTAGACCTAGGGTGCATCTCCCTATCCAGCCAG
>NW_011408359.1:0-532 GCF_000754665.1 Bison bison bison | reverse complement strand
TGCATGCTAGGCTTCAGCATTATGTGAACCAAGAACTTCCAGATGTCCAAGCTGGGTTTAGAAAAGGAAAAGGAACTAGAGATCAAATTGCCAACATTTGCTGGATTATAGAAAAAGCAAGGGAATTTCAGAAAAACATTTATCTCTGCTTCATTGACTATGCTAAAGCCTTGGACTGAGTGGATCATGACAAACTGTGGAAAGCTCTTAGAGAGATGGGATATGAGACCATCTTACCTGTCTCCTGCAAAACCTGTATGCGGATCAAGAAGCAACAGTTAGAACCTTGTTTGGAACAACTGATTTGTTCAAGATTAAGAAAGGAGTACAACAGGGCTGCCTGCTGTCACCCTGTTTGTTTAACCTATATGCTGAACATATCATGAGAAATGCTGGCCTGGGTGAGTTATAAGCTGGGATCAAGATAGGAGGGAGAAAACATCAACAACCTCAGATTTGCAGATGATATCACTCTAATGGCGGAGAGCAAAGAGGAACTAAAGAGCCTCTTGATGAGGGTGAAGGAGGAGAG
>NW_011408358.1:0-694 GCF_000754665.1 Bison bison bison | reverse complement strand
CTCTTATAGAAATAAAAGAAAAGAAAAAGAAAAAATATTTTTCCTTGCAATGAGAATGCTAAAGATTTACTTCTGTAACAACTTTCATATATAATGTAAGTAGTGTTAATTATGTTAATCACAGTGTACATAATGTTGTTAGTACTTATCTTATAATTAGAACTTTGCACCTTTTGACCATCTTCATTCAATTCCCCTTGCCCGCAGCACGTGCCTCTGGTAACCACCAATCTGATCTCTGTTGTGTAAGTCTGTCTTTTGAAGTAGAAGTCTGTTTTTTGAAGAAATTTTTCTTCTTACTTGACAGATCTTTCTTAAATATAAATCCTCTATCTTGTCATCTTCATGTCAAGCTTTGTAAAGTAGGCAGTAAATTATCCCCTGTTTATAAGAAGAGCTACAGAGTGTTTGGTCTAGTAGGAATTCAATAAATATTAGTTTCCTCACTTTGTTTGAATGGGCAAAGGTAAAGCCTGTCAGAGATTAATTATGTGTCAACTTGACTGAGCCATAAGTTGCCCAGATATTTGGCCAAAACTCTATTCTGGGTGTTTCTGTGAAGGTTTTTTGGTGAGATTTGCATTTCATTCAGTAGGGTGAATAAAGCAGATTGTCCTCTTGGACTATGGGTGGGCCTTGTCCAATCAGCTGAAGTTGTAAATAGAAAAAAAGACTGATCCTCCCTGGAGTAAAA
>NW_011408357.1:0-595 GCF_000754665.1 Bison bison bison | reverse complement strand
CAAAAGGAAATGGATTCGAAAATTGCTGATGCATCCTTTATCACCGCAATTTCCACAAGGTTATAAAAGTCATGCTTGGATAAAATCTTGAAAGTGCCAAAGCAATGATCTAAGAAATGAATGCAGATAAGCCTTCTCCACTTTAAATGATGAGCAGGGGAACTGAAATAGAGATGATCATTGCTGAAGAATCTAAAATTAAGTATGTGATTTTGCTCATTTGTATACAACAGGACAGTAGATCATTTTATGGACCCAATGAGTTTGAAATGCAGCTGCCAAGAACTCTCAACCTTGCTGTCGTTGGCTGGCACTGCTGAGTATTATTTCTTCATGATTTTGCAAAATATTGTAAGGTCCACACTGTTTTCTGTAAGGCAGTCTCTTGTTAACTTCATGAGGAGGGTGAGGGGTGGCGGGCGGGGAGCTGGAGTTTGTGTTCTGTGTTTTTAAAAGACCAGGAAAGGGAAGAAAAGATTCAGTGTCCTCTGTCTTAGAGTCCACAGGGAACAGGCTTTTTCTGTGGAGTTCAAGGCAATTAACTTGGTCCTGGCCTCTTAGAAACTATAATGAAATGTCTGCTTTAATGCCCACA
>NW_011408356.1:0-540 GCF_000754665.1 Bison bison bison | reverse complement strand
GGGATCAAACCCAGGTCTCCTGCATTGCAGGCAGATTCTTTACCATCTGAGCCACCAGGGAAGCCCAAGTTTTTTTTTTTTTTTAGTTTAATGATTAAGTTAAAATGATTTAACTTAGTGATTATGCTTCTTTGTCTCTTTTCTACTCTGTCATATTTTTTACTTCATGTATTTTTTCCAGACTG
This sequence comes from Bison bison bison, assembly GCF_000754665.1. Classification (NCBI taxonomy): domain Eukaryota; kingdom Metazoa; phylum Chordata; class Mammalia; order Artiodactyla; family Bovidae; genus Bison; species Bison bison. The sequence continues at coordinate 355 of NW_011408356.1, read as the reverse complement.
TGACTTGACTTTTTATTTTCTTGCTAGTATCTTTTACAGAACAGAATTTTAAAAATCTTAACAGAATCCAGCTTACCATTTTTTTTTCATGAATTGTGTTTTTGCTGTCATATGTGAAGAGACATTGCCAAGTCCCCAGTCATCTAAATTTTTTCCCATGTTATTTTCCAGGAGTTTTATAGTTTCATGCTTTGCCTTTAAGTCTGTTATCCATTTTAAGTTGATTTTTGTGGAAGACATAAGGTCTGTGTATGTGGAAGTTCAGTTGTTCCAGTACTGCCATTTAATGAAAAGACAGTCTGTTCTCCACTGATTTTTTTCTTGCTCTGTTGACTTTATTTATGCATGTCTATTT
>NW_011408355.1:0-553 GCF_000754665.1 Bison bison bison | reverse complement strand
TCTGAAATGCTTCATTTCTCCAATGCTCCCAGGAAAGGGCTCTTTGCCTCTCCAAAGAATAATCCTTGAGAACAATATTGTCAGATTCTACTGGAAAGATCTCACTTCTCCCCCAAACATCTAGCAAAACCGCTTTGATTTCACCTCAGCAGATGAAAACTGACTTCATTCAGTGAGAATTATCTCCCTAGTTCCTCACTAGTCTATTATCAGTGACTTTTATTCCTACAGCTGTCAAAACCACGTGACTTTAATACCTGATTCCCAAGCTGAACCCAAGGCAGAGCAGAATCTGACTTGCTCATAGCCAAGGGGATGCAAGGTCCACATGATTCAGTTCAGGCATTTCAACAAGTAGCTCTGTACCCCGCTGTGCCAGTTCTTCATGGCGCATGTGGGGAGAGGGTCCCAACAAGAGACAGTGACAGTGATTCTGCCTGCAGGATCTCATTGAGAGGCCAGTCAAAGTCACATGAAACAAGTAATGGGACAAAAAGGTTTATGTTTAGATGCCTTCACAAGCACTACAGATGGTAAAAGTGGCAGGTTCCCA
>NW_011408354.1:0-589 GCF_000754665.1 Bison bison bison | reverse complement strand
TTTTTTCTATATGAGTAGAAGTTTAACAGTATAAACATCCTGGCCATACTCAGCTCCACTAATTATTTCTATTTAGGAAGGAAGTGTTTACCTGATTTATTGATTTCCCTGGGATGAGGAACTGAACAAACTGCTATGGCTCTTTCTCTGGGAAACAAGTCTGTGTCTCTTTCATTGTCAGGCAGATTCTTTACCACTGAGCCTTATATGGTTGTTGTTTAGTTGCCAAACCATGTTCAACTCTTTCACAATCACGTGTGCTGTGGCCTGCCAGTCTTCTCTGTCCATAGGATTATGGTGATATAATAATAATTTCATATTAATTTTACAGTACAGATTATTTAGTGCCCAGGCACATCTCTGTGAAGAATATGGAAAATTCACCTTAAAAATATGATTGGTAAAAATAAAATTTCTTTTAAGAACTCCATATAGGGTTCTTTGGAGACTGAAAGGGTGACTAGGCCCATTAATTCTATTCTTGAAGGCAATGGTACCAACAGAGTTTTCTGGATATTGAGTATTTGAAATATGGCCAACATAACTGAAGGACTGAAGCTCTAATTTTATACTGTTTTCATTAATTTTT
>NW_011408353.1:0-538 GCF_000754665.1 Bison bison bison | reverse complement strand
GGTGGGCTACAGTCCATGGGGTTGCAGGAGTTGGGCACAACTTAGTGACTATACCACCGCCATCATAGAAATATCATGTGCATATATATGCATGTGTACACAGAAACATGCATACACTCTACACACACACACACACACACACACACCCCTACACACACACACATAATTAGGATGTATCCTTTTTATTTTATGATAGAGTCCTTTAAGTTAAAATATCCAAATATTTTTCCTGTTCAAATACTAAGTGCTTTCTTAGGGCAAGTGTAAATTGTTCGTCACATGTCTGATATTCAACTCTTATTATTTCTTTGAACCTGTCTTCTCTATCATATTTCAAGTTTTCATCATCTTTGGTTGGAATTGTTCCCCTAAATATCTTTCAATTGTCATGTAGTCCTTCATGTATGACCAGTGTCATTTATCAGGGCAAGTGGATCTGAATGTTAATCTCACTTATTTTCAAATCTTTGCTCTAATGTGTATGAGCTTTATAATCTCTAACCTCTGCTACACTCTCCAATTTACCTGTTGTAATTTT
>NW_011408352.1:0-545 GCF_000754665.1 Bison bison bison | reverse complement strand
ACATCCATGCTTGCAGTAAGATGCTGCCACTGGTTAAACCAAAGGCTGTGTGTGTGTGTGTGTGTGTGTGTACATGCACACACTAAGGTAGGGTGTGCTACTCTCACCAGAGATCCAATACTCCACACCTTACCCACCCATGACCTGCTCTCTGCTTAGTCCCCAGTGACTTCATGGTCAAAGGGACAGACTCTCCTTCTCTGAACACTGACTGTAGCTCAAAATTTTCTCTCTACTCATTTCTTCCTTTTAAACTTGCTGCAGTGTATGTCTAGGGCATGTGATGTGCCAACACAGAGATGAATAGAACAGGTAAAATTCTCGCTTTCAAGGAAATTACTTTATTAGCAGGGCTTTGAAAATTGCTGGGGTGAGGTTGGGAGGGTTTTGGTGGGAGGGATTCTGGAAGAGCCAGAGATTGTTCAAGTCACATTAGAACAACTTTCTGACAATCAGAAATAAATCTTGGTTCTTTTTTTTTTTAAATTTTATTTAATTTTTAAACTTTACATAATTGTATTAGTTTTGCCAAATATCAAAATGAA
>NW_011408351.1:0-735 GCF_000754665.1 Bison bison bison | reverse complement strand
AGGGAAGAGAGAGCCAACACATCAGAGGAGACAGTGGTAAGCAGAAAAGAATGCTATTTTTCTCTTTGTATTCAATTAATCTAACCAAGGAAACAGTTGCTTGTGGAACTCAGTGCTTACCATCTCCAAATCACATTAATATCAATTCCCTCCTGCCATACAAAGTACTTTAAGACAATCAGTGTGACTTCCTGGGTCAATCTGTTTATCCAGGGAGAAAAGTTTGTCTCGTAGATTAGTTGAGTCACTTACACATTCTCAAATTGAAGGAGACTGAGCCCCAGGATTGAGGGTTCTGTTGATCCTACTGTGATTATATGAAGGTGGTAAAGAACATTTCCCAAAAGGAAAGGACTATGGAAAAGAGAAACAAACAAACAAAAAAACAAACAATAGAAGGACATTAGAGCACCCAGATGAGGCACATTATATGAGTAATACTCATATATGTAATACTCATATCAGAGAAAATAGACTCTAAAGACTGTTACAAGAGACAAAGAAGGACGCTTCAAAACGAACAAGGGAACAAACCAAGAAAAAATATAACAGTTGTAAATACTGTATATATGCACTCAACATAAGAGTACCTAAATATATAAGGCAGATGATAAAGGACATAAAAGTGGAAATCACAGTAACACAAAAATAGTAGCAGACTTCAACATCCCACTTATATCAATGGATAGATCATCCAGACAGAAAATCAATAAGGAAATACAGGACTTAAAACAT
>NW_011408350.1:0-552 GCF_000754665.1 Bison bison bison | reverse complement strand
TAAACTGGGTGATGAGGATGATTAAACCCCAATAAACCAGAAAGGAAAAGGGCCCCCCCTGGAAGCAGCCGGGGAGGGAAGGGGTGCCAGCCTGCTGAGCCTGCCGGCCAACCAGCAGCCCCTTAGGCCCACAGCCTAGTGCCTGGGTGGGGTGTGTGTGCCAGCCTTTGGATGAGGTGGGGTGATGGCCCAACGGGGCCCAGTCTGGAGACTGGGTGTGGGACCCACAAGCACCTCATTTAGTAGCTGGAAACTGGGGCTCCCAAGTCGCACCCTGCCTAAGCACGTGGAGGTTCCTTCAGCAGCAGGCTGCACTATCCTTCGGGCAGAGCCTGGGCACCCTGGGCCCCCCGCCCCACCGACTTGGGGCTGTGCTGCTCCCAGTCCCACTCCAAGAGGACTTTTTCACACCCCAGGTGTGGGCTGGGACAGCGTAGGGGGCGGCCGAGTCCCTCGGTGAGGGGCAGGGGGTGGGTTGGGGGTTGCCCAGCTGTTTCTCAGGCTTTCCTATGAGAAAAGTCCCCTCCGGCCACACCCTCGTGTGTCGCTATC
>NW_011408349.1:0-647 GCF_000754665.1 Bison bison bison | reverse complement strand
GTCTCAGTGTTAGTAAGCAGCATTTAGTTATCTGTGTTTGTGGTGGACAGTCTCATTTGGATGATATTCAGGTATTGTCATTTGGTAGAACCCATGGTAAATAGCTAACCTAGGTTTCAGGATGAGACACAGACCTGCTTCTAGTTTCAACACTTACCACTGGGTATCATTGGGCGAGTCTAATAATTTGGGGTTTGGGCTTTCATGTCCCGTCCTTTCATATTTGGACTAAGTAATTTTTTAGGATAAGTAAAAATAGTAATAGCTAACATTTAACTATGTTAACTAACTCTCTACCCTCGTGGCTCAGATGATAAAGAACCTGCCTGCAATGCAGGAGACCCAGGTTCAATACCTGGGTTGGGAATTCCCCTGGAGGAGGGAATGGCAACCTACTCTAGGATTCTTGCCTGGAGAATTCCACAGACAGAGGAACCTGGAGGGCCACAGTCCATGGGGTCTCAAAGAGTCGGACATGACTGAGTGACTAACACTTTCACCTTCAATTCTGTAACAGACGCAGATTTAAGTGTTTTTACATATATTTACTAATTTAAACATCAAAATATATACAACCAGTTTCCCCGTTTTATAGATGAGGAAACTGAGGCAGAGAGTAACTAAGTATCCTAAGAATATGGCAGATT
>NW_011408348.1:0-617 GCF_000754665.1 Bison bison bison | reverse complement strand
TGTCAACTTCTACCCCCAAAAGTCCCTTCTGGAATTTTCAGTGAGCTTGTGTTGATTCTATAGGTCAATTTGGGAAGAACTGACATGGTAACTTTATTGCACCTTCTGACCAATTAGCATGGATTATCTCTCTGTTTATTTAAGTCTCCTTTGATTTCTCTCAACAGCAGTTTCAGGATATGTAGCTTGAAAATATTATCACTAAGTACTCCGTATTTTCTGATGTGGTTTTAAATTTATTTTAATTTCTTACTGCCTAGGACAAGTATGTAAAGATACGATTGAGTTTCCTCTACTGATACTGTATTATATCCTGCCACCTGGCAAAATTGACTTGTGAGTCCAGTACTTTTTTCTGTGCATTTCTTAAGATTTTCTGTGTATAAGACCATGGCATCTTTAAAGGTAGATTGTCTTACCTATTCGTTTCTTACCTGGGTGCATTTTATTCCTCATCTCTTTGCTTTGGCTCAGTTCAGTTCATTTTAGTCACTCAGTCGTGTCTGACTCTTTGCGACCCCATGAACTTCAGCATGCCAGGCCTCACTGTCCATCACCAACTCCCGGAGCCTACCCAAACTCATGTCCATTGAGTCAGTGATGCCATCCAATCATCT
>NW_011408347.1:0-610 GCF_000754665.1 Bison bison bison | reverse complement strand
TCACCACCAGCGCGGGTGTCGGCTGCTCAGTCACTGCAGTCCGACTCTGTGTGACCCTGTGGACTGCAGCCCACCAGGCTCCTCTGTCCATGGGACTCTCCAGGCAGGAACACTGGAGCGGGTTGTCATTTCCCCCTCCAGGAGATCTTCCCGACCCGTGGATCCAAGCCATGTCGCTCATCTGTCCTGCGTTGGCAGGTGGATTCTTTACCACTGAGCCAGTACGTGCGTCTTTTTTTGTGTGTAGACAAAGGGATCTGTTTATGAACCCCCTCCTGGCTTGTGTGACCTCCCAGAACCTGCTGGGCTGCCCCCCGGCCTTGTCCGCCCCGGGCCTGTCTGCTGGGGGAGGCCTGGCCCCGATGATCCCTTGCCAGGAGAGAAGGCGCGCTCGTCTTCCTGGGGGGCTCGCACTGCCCCAGACTCCCTCCCCCCGACACTGGACCCCCCCGCCTGACTGCCCCTCCCAGCAGGCTGGACCTCCCCTCTCCTGGGCCCGCCCTGTCCGCTGCCTCGGGGTCTGTGTGTCAAGGTGACTCTCCCCCGCTGGCAGAGGTTTATGGGTGCTGTCTGTTCGATCAGGGCCTGAATCCCGTCACGCGCTTGCTGT
>NW_011408346.1:0-526 GCF_000754665.1 Bison bison bison | reverse complement strand
GATACTAATGAAGACCATCAGGGTGGTGGTGGATGGTGGTGGTTTTTACTAACCCCTATCATTTTAACCCTCTTTATGGATCACAGCCTTGTCTCGTGGCAAAGGGGCTTGTATAACGTAATAAAGCTATGAGCCATGCCATGCAGGGCCAAGATGGACAGGTCACAGTAGAGAGTTCTGACAAAATGTGGTCCGCTGGAAGAGAGAATGGCAAACCATGCCAGTATTCTTGCGGCAAGAACCCCATGAACAGTTTGAAAAGGCAAAAAGATATCACATCAGAAGATAAGCCTCCCCGGTCAGAAGGTGTCCAATACGCTCCTGGGGAAGAGGGAAGGGCAATTAATAATACTAATAGCTCTGAAAGAATGAAGCAGCTGGGCCAAAGCAGAAATCCCGGATGCAAAGAGCCAGCTCATTGGGAAAGACGCTGGTGCTGGGAAAGTTTAAGGGCAGAAGAAAGGGGCGACAGAGGATGAGATGGTTGGATGGCATTATCAACTCAATGAACAGGAATTTGAGCAAA
>NW_011408345.1:0-527 GCF_000754665.1 Bison bison bison | reverse complement strand
TTTGCATTGCAGGCGAATTCTTTATCACTGAGCCACCGGGGAAGCCCCTAAAATAGTCTAAGTCTTGTCAGATTTTTATTTTTATAGAGAAATATCAGTAAGAAAAATGATAATCTGAGTTGTGTGTAAAACATACAAATTAACATGTTGTGCTCAGACACCATTTTATTTATTTCTATTGTAACAAAATATCTGTCCTTGTCTCCTCTGAGCCTTTTCATAAGATTTAAGCCTTTCCTGAGTTTCAGATCCATATGTCCAACTATTTGTTGGCAACTAAGAGGAAACATAGATATTTACACGTACAATAAACTGACTACAAAATGGACCTGACCACTTATCTTCCTTGCCCCCTGACCTGCTCATTCTTTGATCTTAGCAAATGGCTCCATTCCATCTGTTTCTCAACCCTGGAAAGCATGAGCACCATCTTTAACTTTTCTTCCTTCTTCCTCTGGACCTATATATTCATTATCTTTCTATTCATTCTACCTACTAAATACATCAATCATCTTGTTTTGGGTTTG
>NW_011408344.1:0-665 GCF_000754665.1 Bison bison bison | reverse complement strand
CCATATCAAGTTCATTTTTATTATGGTGAGTGCTGTGCTTTATCAAATGATTGCTTCAACCCATGTGAAGAATAAAAATACTGTTACTAGTACATACTCATAACCCATGGAGATGTGAAATTGTTTAAATTTCTTTTGGAAATACTCAATTATTTCCTTGGTAAAGTATTCTAGTTCATATTCGACTTTCACAAATTTTATGGGATTTTGTGAAATGCGTGAGCTGACCCCAATATCTACCAATCTAGAAAATGTCCTACAATATTTTTTTAAATGTTGCAGCCAATATTTCCCTAATGCCATATGTCAAGGATTTAGTAAGAGTTCAATGGCGATCATTTAGCTTCACCAGATTCCTGTCTTGGCTTTGATATAGTTTGTCCTCATGGATGAAACAAATCAATCATTCCTAGTCATTCTTTACAAAATCAGGGTCTGGCATTCTGAACATAGATGGAACTTTTGAGCCTTTCTGTGGATTTGCCTTTATGTTTTAGAAGAGGTTCTTGCATAAGGACTTTACTCAGAAAATTATGTTTAATGTGATAATCTGCTTGATCATTTTTACCCCATACTCTGCAGAGTCTTTCATGCTGAGAGACTTTGTCTTTATGACAAAATTTCTTTGAGTAGCATGATGACATCAAATAATTCATGTATTTAGT
>NW_011408343.1:0-738 GCF_000754665.1 Bison bison bison | reverse complement strand
TGGGTCAGGAGCAGCTATGTTTTGTATTTTGTTTTGTCTGTTTTCTCGTTTTTAAAAAGTAAGTAATACATGCAAGATTCAGAAAGACATACACTGAACAGTCTTCTCCCGCCCCTGCCCCCAGCTACCCAGTCCTCCTCCCTTGGAGTCAACCATGGTTACCAGGTTTTAACAGCACTGATCTTACCCTGTCCTTCAAGAATGAAAATGTTCTTTTTTTGCCAAGACGCTGGGTTTTGGGTTGTTTTTTTTTTTTTTTAATTAATTGTCTTTAGACAATTTAAAAGCATTTACATTTAAAATTTTAAATGGGAATTAAAATTCCGATTCTATCTGTGCTCTGAGTCTTAAGTAGTTGGTATCATTAAAAATATACAGTAATCTCAAAACACATTGATGTTTCTGCAGTTGATATTTTAATTCTATATTCTGTAACATTTGTTTGAATGTGACCCGATGGACTCAGTTTATAGATGAATAATAATGTCTGTTAAATGGTGGTCATTATCATTGGTGGGCAGCCTATTAGACACTCTTGGGAGAGACAAAGGAAATTAAGAAAAAAGTTCCTTTTTTTCTGGGGTCTTGGTTTTAAACTGTGATTCATAAAATCATAGTGATTTGTTGAAGTCAGTTGTTTTTTGGTCTTTTCAGCATCCTGCAGAACTTGAGAGCCCTTGTAGCCATGAATGAAAATCTGAAAAGTCAGGAACAGGAGTTTAAAGCACATTGTCGAGT
>NW_011408342.1:0-629 GCF_000754665.1 Bison bison bison | reverse complement strand
GTGGGCTGCTGTCTATGGGGTCGCACAGAGTCAGACACGACTGAAGTGACTTAGCAGTAGCAGTAACATAAGCTAAATAAAAAAATATACATGAGTCATATAGAAATTCAAAGTAATTTAAATTAATATTTTAAATAATGAATAAGTTTTGCAGAACCTAATGTATCTCTGTACTACAAAAAGACTAGGCATATCACTCAAAGACCTTTCCCTAGCCAAGTAACTTGTTAAGCAATTAAGTAAAAAGTAGGGTGGCAATTTCAGTTCTTAGCTAGAAAAAAAGAGCCATGATAAAATCCAGACAAAAGATCCAGTTTTACAAGTGAGATATAGGTATCTGAATCCTCCAGGAAATATTTAAATGTTATTTTTCCTTGGTGAAAATTACACCAACACTCTGTGACATTCTTGCTCAGTAGTAAAGAATCTGGATTGAGTTTGATCCCTCAATCCAGAAGATCCCCTGGAAAAGGAAATGGCAACCCACTCCAGTATTCTTGCCTGGAGAATCCCATGGACAGAGGAGCCTGGCTGGTTGCAGTCTGTGAGGTCACAAAGACTCAGACAAGATTGAGCATATTACATTTGTGACATCTGAGGTATTAACCTCAAATACCCAATAACCTCAA
>NW_011408341.1:0-642 GCF_000754665.1 Bison bison bison | reverse complement strand
CCAGACCATTAAGATTTTAGCTTAAATTAAAAGAAAAAAAATGCTACTGTAAACTAGGAAATATATTCAGATTAGCATCCACAAGGCTTCTGAGTTTATCTTTAAACTAAGAACTTCAAATCTCTAACGTCAGAAAAGTTTTTTTTTTCTGACAAATACATCAACCTGTGCCAAAGTAAAATGAAGCAAAACAAAACCAAAGAATTTTCATTGTTAATATTACTTACTAAGTTTTTTGTTTTAACTTTATTTGTATAGAATGCCAGATACAATATCATGGTACAGCTAAAGCCAATTAAGAGCTATCGATTAAATTATACTGATTTTTTTAACTTCTTAAAAAATTATATTTTGCTTATTTCCATTTTCCCTGGGGAAAAATAATTTAGAAAGAATGGTTTCATACCTATCATCAGCTTGAGAAGGTCAAATGTATAAAATTTCAAATTCTGTTTGGAATTTTCATGGATACAACGTTTTTCAAACGTTGAAAAGCAATAACTAACTAATAAAGAAAGTTTTGTTGGGACTGTACCCCTAAGAGAAAATAAAAGTCACATTCCTGGTTAGATTTTCCCATGTAATTCATCTTTAATATTTAGATTAGCTACTGTTTCTTTAACCATATTCCTCATTTGTAAG
>NW_011408340.1:0-635 GCF_000754665.1 Bison bison bison | reverse complement strand
TATCAAATCTAACCCCTTAAATATTTTGTCACGTCCACTGTATAATCATAAGGGATCTGATTTAAGTCATACCTGAATCACCTAGTGGTCTTCTCTGCTTTCTTCAATTTAAGTCTAAGTCTATAACATTAGTCCCACAAATACTGAGCTTCCACTCTGAACCTTCCTTCTTACAAGTATTTTCCAACATTTTAGAGCACTTTTGCTGCACCTATTAATCTTCACTCTGAAACACGTGTACTATCACTCCTGAAAGAATGCTCAAGTGCATGCATTTAACTCCTACTGAGTCTATGCTCCAGAGTAGGCATGCCGATCTACGCTTTCATTCTGCCACATGCATCTTCCACTACTTAGACTATGATACTGAGGTCATGCTGCAAATACATATTGCAATCACAAGCTTATCTTCTTTGACTTTCAACTTCTATACCAGCACACATGGTCTGCCCCTCCTAGGCCCACTTTCTTGAGTTGGTATAAAACAACTGTTGAGGTTGTATTCTGGAGCATGTCCCTGCTATTTCTGAACGCATTTCTTTTATTTCTTCATATTTCTTTTAAAAATGATTTATTTTATTGGAATAGAATTACTATGTATTACTGTTAGGTTTTTGACATATACATCGACATGA
>NW_011408339.1:0-520 GCF_000754665.1 Bison bison bison | reverse complement strand
CCAAAAGGGGCAATTGTGACATAAAGGACGGTTTTCTGAATAGGTCTGCTCTACTTGTCATAACAATCAAATCTGCTGCATTCAGTCTGTTGCTCTGGAATCAGCTCAAATAGACTCCCAGTAGAGAGCTGGGCTTGGTCATAAAAGCATATGAAGCTTCCATGTCTGCAATTATCCCTGTGCATTTAGCCACTGATTGTAACAAAGGAGAGGAGAAATAATAAGGTACAAACTTCAAACAAGAGAAGACTTAATAGTCATGTCTGGTTGGTCAAGGACGGCTTCTCTCAGAAACACACATATTCAGTTACCCACAATCTTAACCCATTTTGTGTCTAATTATAAGGCCTGGCCTATCTAAACTTTTGGTCCAATGGTTCAGGCCAACATTAAGTGAGGAGAGTTATGCTTGGAGATCTCTGAAGGCAACTAAAGCCTGGCTCTTTAGTAGCCCACTGCATTTTTCACTTTTTTGTTTACTTGGGGACATGGATTTGGGGTTGAAGGTGGGTTAGAAAGA
>NW_011408338.1:0-710 GCF_000754665.1 Bison bison bison | reverse complement strand
AATGACAGAAAACACAAAAGAGCAACTGACTGTAGCCTGCTGTTAATATACTTGAAATAACTTGTCAGACTTCCACTGTGAAAGTAGATTTTTTTTTTTCAGCTGGCAGAAACTAGAAGTGCCATAAAATCAGAAATAAGCTGTGAAATGCACTTTAAGTTAATATGAAAGTGTGCTGTTCCATTGACCTAGTGTTCTGAAAAGCAAGCAGCATTGTCTTTTGAAGCATAATAAAACTGCAATGAGGATTTCTTTGTGAACAGGAGTTGAGGCGGGAGAGGACTCTCTTTTTTTCTTTGTTTATTATTTTATTGCAAACTAAAAGTGATGGTTCTCTGTGACCTGCATCAGAAATAAATCCTAAAACAGAATATTAGCAATTTTGATGGTTCGTCAGTCTTAGCCTCCCTAAAATCAGTTTTATGTGTACCCTGAATTCACTTTTTGTTCTCAATGTGTTTTCCCTGTGGTCTCTCTAATTATTTTGATCTTCTAAAACAAGTTAATAAAACATCTTTTTTTCATAAATGAATGTGTGTGATTGACATGAAACTGCCTTTATTTTCACTTCAATGGACTCCATTTGGTCAAAGCAGAATATGATAAGTGTACTGTCTCCTTCTTAAAGACCATTTTAATTGTATTGCCTTTTTAAAATATTCAAAAACAACTCATGGCAAGGAAATAATAAGCTAATGTTAAAAGTAAGG
>NW_011408337.1:0-508 GCF_000754665.1 Bison bison bison | reverse complement strand
TGGGTTGCCATTTTTTTTTTTTTTTTCAAGGAATCTTCCCAACCCAGGGATGGAACCCAGGTCTCTCACATTGTAGACAGACACTTTACCATCTGAGCCACCAGGGAAGTCCAATATGAAATTTTAATTAATATCTAATCTTACAACATGATACAAAAATATATGTTTCAGTTGGAAATCATCTGCCATTCTAAAACCAGAAATCTCTCAAACTGAATATGAGACAATTAATAGATATTAAATATAATAGCTGCAATGAAATTGCATAAATGAGAAGAAACTTACTCAAGCATTTGGAAAATTTAGTCTTATATACTGACTAGAAATTTAAATGGCAGAAAAGAGGATAGGAGAAGGACATTCACTTAAAGAAAGTGCCATAAGCAAGAGTAAATGAACATGAATGAGAGAAAGAGAATGGTGTAATATCATGTATGAGACGAGTCGCCAGTCCAGGTTCGATGCACGATGCTGGATGCTTGGGGCTGGGGCACTGGGACGGCCCAGA
>NW_011408336.1:0-537 GCF_000754665.1 Bison bison bison | reverse complement strand
AGTCATGGGGTCACAAAAAGCCAGAAAAGACTGAGTGACTAACACTTTTTTCTTTTCAAAGTGATAGTTTCAGGTGTACAGCAAAGGGACTCAGCCATACATATACATGGATCCACTGTTTCCCCAACACGTCTCCCATCCAGGCTGCCACACAACATTGAGAGTTCCATGTGCTATACAGTAGGTCCCTGTTAGTTATCCACTATTTTCTGAATTTGAATAAGAGAAAAATTCAGGGAATTATTTTGAAAATTAAATGATACGACCTATGAATATTCATCCAACTGTAAGTTATTTTTACTGGCCAGTGAACTTTGTAAAACAGACTTAGTTCTCAAGGAGCTTATATTCTTGAAGATGAAATCAGACCTAACATTTTCAAGAATGTAATCCATGAATAAAAAGTTTTAAAGACAATAATAACAACCATCTGTTCCAATCTGGTGGGAACATGCTTAGGTATGCTGTTACTATTCCTGTGTAGTCATTTTCATTTCTTTTACTCTCAAAATAAAATTCCCCAAAGCATGTGCTTAG
>NW_011408335.1:0-559 GCF_000754665.1 Bison bison bison | reverse complement strand
GAGAAACTGTCACAACCAAGAGGAGCCTAAGAAAACACAACTGTATATATAAAATGTAGTAGCTATAAATACAATGTGGCATCTTGGATGGGAGCCTGGTACAGAAAAAGAACACTGGGGAGAACTGAAGAAATCAGAGTGAGGTATAGACGTCAGTTGAGGATCATCTTCAATACTGGCTCACTAATGTCACACATGTTCCATACTAAGGTAAGATGCTAAGGATGAAGGCCACCGGACATGGACTACGTGGAAACTCTACTATTCTGCAATAATTCGGTAAATCTACAACTGTTCTAAATGAAAAGCTGTGTGTTTTTTTTTTTTTTTTTTAAGAGTTGTAGGGCCAAAGTCAGAGAGATCTTGGCTAGAATCCCAGCTCCACCTCATACCAGCCATGTGAGTTTGGGCAAGTTACTTAACCTTTCTGAGCCTCAGTTTCTGCATCTATGTGCTGTGCTTAGTCGCTCAGTTTTGTTTGACTCTTTGCGAGTCCATGGACTGTAGCCCGCCAGGCTCCTCTGTCCTTGAAGATTCTCCAGGCAGGAATACTACAGCG
>NW_011408334.1:0-559 GCF_000754665.1 Bison bison bison | reverse complement strand
TTCAAACTGTCAGAGGCCTCTCTCGGAGTTCCTAACACTGGTCTGAGAAATGATGTCAAAAGCAATTTATGGAAACTTAGTTTGAAATGTACACAGCAGAACCATGCATATCTTGCATATATATGCATGTATCCCTTGAAATCATCTAGAAATAGGCACGATGAACTTGGAAAATGTGAGTAACCAAACTACAAAGTAAATGGGTAACCTTCTTATTTGTGACCAAAGCCTACTGGTTGGGTGATTCATAATCAAAAAGTGGAATTCATTAGAAGTCGGTTGGAAAAATTATTAGAATGAGGTATTTCTTGACCTGTTTTTGCCTAACTCAGTTTCTCTAGGTTAACACAAAAACAGCCATACTGACTAAGAGAACAGCAGAGGGAACTGATGAAACAGGGCTCCTAAAACAAACACATCATATCCAGGGTGATGGTGTCAGCCATATTTTGAATGGGAAGAGATCTCACAAGCACTTAGACCTTGGGTGTCAGTTAGGACTGTGTCCCTGCTCTGGGAAAGCCACTGGCAACCTGGTGACAGCTTATGGTGTCACAGA
>NW_011408333.1:0-509 GCF_000754665.1 Bison bison bison | reverse complement strand
CACCAACACTACCATCATCACACACACACACACACACACAGCCCCAGCTCAGACACACACAAATGCACACAGAGTCCTTGTTCATCACACACACACACACACACACACACACACAGAGCCATCGCTCAGCACACACGCACACACACATGCACAGCCCTACTCAGACACACACACACACACACACACAGAGTCCCAGCTCAGACACACACATACAGCCCCAGCTCAGGCACACACACTCAAAACTTTACAAAAATAGGCAAATGTTTCACACAAGTCTTCAAATTGCTTTCTTTCTGAATATATTTTAGAATGTAAAAACTTATTTAAAAAGAAACAAGTTGAATCTTTTTAAAGTAATACCAAAAAAGGTAAGGAACAGATCACCAACTTCATGAGTAAATTCAAATCTAAAGATTCCTAGCTGTGTACTTCCAAACTGTACATCTATTTTTAAACAAGAAAGATGATACAAATCGTGTAGGATAAGGAATGTAGATTTGTTAAACTCT
>NW_011408332.1:0-589 GCF_000754665.1 Bison bison bison | reverse complement strand
CTGACACACAAATCATAGATAACAGACCTATACACAGGTGGTAGATACACAGGTACCTGGATGGTAGATATTAACTGACACACAAATCATAGATAACAGACCTATACACAGGTGGTAGACACACAGGTACCTGGACGGTAGATGTTAACTGACACACAAATCATAGATAACAGACCTATACACAGGTGGTAGATACACACGTACCTGGATGGTAGATGTTATAGATACAGAGAGATGGGAGAGGAGACAGAGGGATTACAGAATAAGTCTTTCAGGCAGAATGTAAACTACCACTGAATCTTGTTCAAAGGTTAATGGCAATTCTTTGTACCCCTTTTGCACCTTTTCTGTAAATTCAATGTATTACTAGAAGAAAAGGTAACCAAAAAAGAAAGAAAGAAAAAGCACTGACTCACCCAAGTGTCTGCAACACACAACTCGGACTTTTCAGGACGCTGCACAGCTCCTTCACCCCCTCGTCCTGAATGTCATTGTTCCCAACGTCCAGAATCTTCAGGTGACCATTGCGCTTGAGGGCGTGAGCAAGCTCGCGACAGCCCGCCACCGTGAGAGAACAGTGTGACAAGCT
>NW_011408331.1:0-535 GCF_000754665.1 Bison bison bison | reverse complement strand
GTGTTCACTGGAAGGACTGATAGTGAAGCTGAAACTCAAATACTTTGGCCACATGATGTGAAGAGCTGACTCCTTTGAAAAGACCCTGATGCTGGAAAAGATTGAGGGCAGGAAGAGAAGGGGATGATGGAGGATGAGATGGTTGGATGGCATCACTGACGCAATGGACATGAGATTGGGCAAACTCCAGGTGTTGGTTATGGACAGGGAGGCCTGGCATGCTGCAGTCCATGGGATCGTAAAGAGTCGGACACGACTGAGCGACTGAACTGAATTGAGAATGTCACTCAAATACTGAAGTTATTTTGTTGTTTGTTATACTTGTATAAATGGTAAATGGATAAATTTTTCGATGAAAGTTCTCTAACAGGTCCTCTTCAGTTCCACATAAGTAGAGATTTGGAACCATCTTGGTTCCCGGCTTTGATTCCCAGATATTTTTCTCAGCAGACACTTTATAGTCTTAAAAGTAATTGAGTAATACCATTTCACACCAGTCAGAATGGCTGCGATCCAAAAGTCTACAAATAATAAA
>NW_011408330.1:0-561 GCF_000754665.1 Bison bison bison | reverse complement strand
CCACATAGGGAAGACCCCGGGAATCTACCAGAACTTCCTAGAACATAAAGGTGAGTTAAGCAAGGAATGGCTTGATTTGTAAGTTTTGGGACAGGTCCAGACAGTTCCCACTTATTAATCTACTGGCGGGAGTAATTCGGTCTGTATTCACTGTAGGATTCGGGGGATATTTCATTCAACTCATATTCTGTATTTATCAAGTCTGTCTGCCCACACTACCCCAATACTAAAACAAAACGGCTTTTTTATTGAAAGCAAAAAGCTACTATTTTTATATAGCTAAAACAGATCATATAAATCTTTTCACCTTGATTGTATAGGGAACAGCACATATAGGTAGCCTAGACTAAACTGTCATAAGAAGAAATATGGACTCATTTAGGTTTCAGAAAGAACTAAAGCACAGCCATAAAGCAAAAATAATTTAGGAGTTTGAAGCAAAAATAAGGATGTCTGTTTTGCAAAGGACACACTGGACAAAATCTGGTAGATGGACATACTAGACATACTGGTAGATGAAAAACTGGGGGAAGATATTTGTGACTCCTACACAGACAAGGA
>NW_011408329.1:0-547 GCF_000754665.1 Bison bison bison | reverse complement strand
TACTTCCCCATATCTAGTATATGGTGTAAAATTTTAGAGGTGTATTTTTGCAATGGCAGTAGAGGCTGTCTGGTCAACTCTGTCATGTTGAGAGAGTCTGAGACCCAGAAAGGTTTTACTACTTGAGCCTGTGCCTCTGGAGCCCACAAGGACCAAGGCTGTACTTGGTTCACCTTGACATCTCCAGCGTCTCTTGGGCATCACATCCAGATGATTTCTCTATCAGTGCTTGTCAGAATGCCCTTAGGTAAAGATGATTCAAATAAATTCTCACCTGATTCATTAGGTTCTAAAATGTCAAGTCACACATGTTCCAAAGTACTGTTTTTAGAGCCAGTGCCAGGAGCCTTGGGTTTCTTCTTCTGCGTGGTCTAGGTAAACATGGGCTGATTCTCAGGAGTTGGGCTCAAGCCCTGGAAATACTCTTCATGAGAGATCACTTCTTTCCCCTTCCTCCTCTGCTATCACTTTTTTCTCTGGGGTTTTAATTTGTATGAGGGGTGCAGAGGTACAGTTCCGAGGAGTGATGCAGATTCTGTGGAATATG
>NW_011408328.1:0-614 GCF_000754665.1 Bison bison bison | reverse complement strand
TGGAATGGGTAGCCATTCCCTTCTCGAGGAGATCTTCCCAACCCAGGGATCAAACTTGGGTCTTCTGCATTGCAGGTAGATTCTTTACCATCTGAGCCACCAGGGAAGCCCTAAGCTAAAGTAAATGAATGAACATTTCTAAAATAAATCAAATTATTTTGATAACTATTGCTCTAGTAAAAATACTTAATAAAATATTATATCAACTCATTTCAGTTGAATCCAGCTATTTAACCCAAATTATCTCATCTAGAGTCCTTTTAATAGGAGTTCACAGTAACTTTGTCTTGGGAGGGGAAGCTGGGGGAAGGAGAAGAAACAACTGACTCTCACTCTTCCATTTCCCTATGGAAACAGGAAGTCTCAGCAAAGAAAGCTGGAAAGCTGCCATGTCACCACTGAACTTTCTCCTTTTCAAATACATTTCAGGGCTCTCGTAAGAGTAAGTAGTGTGGCAGAGCCCCTTTGCAGAATGGTTACCCAAGTACCAACTTCCAGCTCTATTTGTAGAAAGGGGTGGTTTTAATTTATCATACTATTCAAATTTGTGGAAAGTTGTTTTTAATAAAATTTTAAAGCATTGTTTTAAATAATGATATTTAAATACCTAAGTA
>NW_011408327.1:0-503 GCF_000754665.1 Bison bison bison | reverse complement strand
TGCCTCTATCCATCGGAAGAGATAATTGAGGAGTCCCCTATATATGTCATGAGCTTCCCAGGTGGCGCTAGTGGTAAAGAACCCACCTGCCATTGCAGAAGACATAAGAGACAAGGGTTTGATCTTTGGGTCTGGAAGATCCCCTGGAGGAGGGCATAGAAACCCATTCCAGTATTCTTGCCTGGAGAAACCCATGGAGAGAGGAGCCTGTGACCCCTATGGTCCATAGGGGTCACAAAGAGCTGGAAATGACTGAGCAACTTTGCACACACACATGCCACGTGTGTCAGATGCATGAACTTCCTCCAATTATGGACTTGGCACTTAACTCAGCTTCCTTATCTTGGAAATCCCTTACTTTTTTACAATATTGCTGTGGTACAATTTCCAGAAGAAAATGTAATTTTTAATTATTTTTTATTTTTATGAATAATGGTTATTATTAAATGATTATTATTAAATTAAATTCTACTGAGTTACTGTTAAAATACCATATTAATTAT
>NW_011408326.1:0-658 GCF_000754665.1 Bison bison bison | reverse complement strand
TTTTCCAGGCAAGAATACTGGAGTGGGTTGCCATTTCCTTCTCCAAGGGATCTTCCCGACCCAGGGATCTACCCCACATCTCCTGCGTTGCAGGCGGGTTCTCTTCCACTGAGCCACCAGGGAAGCCCTCCCAGGATATTCACTGATTCCTAATCAAGGTAACATTTTTTTAAAGGACTGTGGAGAATTTATGGAAACACCGGTGCAACTGTAAATGAGAGGATTTAGAATATTTTTCTGAAAGAAGGAATCCACAAATACACATTCTATTTTCCCCCCCAACATTTGAGATCATTCTCTTATCAGCACCTGAGGTATATAATGTGATGGATGCTATGAATTTAGCCCTAGCAGAGAATGGAAAAGGTAATACCAAAAATGAAGATGACAGGCATTTAGAATTGGATCCAGGCCATTCCTGTGTTTATTAATGAAGAAACTTATTCTCCTCTCTCCCAAGAGAGTCTCCCAACAGCAGGGTGGCATCTGGCCAGGACCAGAGGCAGTCTGCCTCCCAGGTCTCTGTCATCCCCTCCCACAGTCAGCTACACCCCTCCCATTTTCAGGCTCCAAGGCAAAGCTCATTTGATGACTACAGCGCCTTTCCCTGAATCCAGGGGCTTTCAGATGAATGCTGATATAAGAGAAAGCAGAAATG
>NW_011408325.1:0-580 GCF_000754665.1 Bison bison bison | reverse complement strand
TTCTCATCACTAGAAATAATCATCTGTAACTGTATGGTGATGGGCCTTAACTACACTTGTGGTAATCATTTTGTAATGTATGTGAACAACAAATATTATGTTACACACCTGAAACTAGTGTATGTCAAATATACCTGAATGAAAAAAAAGCAAGAGAAAAGGATATTCTTGGGTATTCATGCTGTAGTCTGGACACAGATGAGAACATTTTCTCTTTATCCTTGTTTCTTCTTGCTCTTTTGCCCTTGAGAACTCCTCTAAGAGATCACTATGTAAAGCCAGGAGAAGCAAGTCACCAAAACGTCAGGTTTTCTTTCCCTGTGAGTTTTCTTTGCCTGTGTGACAGGGCAGAGGCCTGGGCCTCCCAAGCCCTGGCCAGACTGACTGTGAGCCCAGCCCCTGGCCTTAGGCTCCCAGCCCAAGTTTGCTGATGCATCACCCCAAGCCCCACCAGGTCTGCTGCCCAGGTCCGTCACAACCCTCACACAGGGCTCTGCAGCAAAGCTAATAATAAAACTTTCCTGATTTTTCCTCCTACCAGTGCTTCTTTGATACAACTTAAGGTTTTCTATGGTCTCAA
>NW_011408324.1:0-693 GCF_000754665.1 Bison bison bison | reverse complement strand
GCCTTCTTGGCCTTCTTAACCAACATCTCACAAATACCAGAATTATCTCTTAAGTGTCCCTGACAGCTGTATTCACCTTAGAGACTTACGCAGGCTGAGGTGTCCATTCATCCAAGTGCTGTGCCCCAGGAGGACTGGTGGCAGCTAGGGGCAGATGGAGCTGGGGCTGAGTCAGACCTCCAATTACCTCTTGACCCAGGCCCCAGAGGTTACCATGGGCCTGCCTGAAAATGTTCATCCTGATTCTGCTTGATCGTGCCCAGAGCAGGAGGCCTTTGCTAGAACATATCCTATCTTGCTATGGATATAAGCTCTAACTGTTGGAGGGTGCTTTCTCATGCTGTGCCAAAATCTGCCTGCTCATGTTTTCTATCCATTGTTCCATACACTATCTCTGGAACAATACTGTTTGACTCAACTTCCTCTTGTCTTGAATAGCCCCTTAGATAACTGAAGTCAACCATCATAATTCCCTGATATACGGTCTTCTCCAAACTAAATATCCTCAGTTTCTTTCTCAGATCATAAGGCAAATATATAGACATTATAACAATAATAAGAGACAGAAAATATATAATCATCATAAGAGAACAACAAAAAGGTGGTCTGGAAATGAATTTTTTTTTTAAAGAGTTGTCTAACTGGAAAACTGAAAATTTTAAGTGATTTTGAGGAGAACTGTCTCTTTTCACT
>NW_011408323.1:0-513 GCF_000754665.1 Bison bison bison | reverse complement strand
TGTTCCTGACTTTAGGGGAAATGCTTTTAATTTTTCCCCATTGAGGATAATGTTTGCTTTGGGTTTGTCATATATACCTTTTATTATGTTGAGATATGCACCTTCTCTTCCTGTTTTCTGGAGAGTTTTTTTTTTTTTTAATCATAAATGGATGTTGAATTTTGTCAAAGGCTTTCTCTGCATCTGTTGAGAGAATCATATGGTTTTTATCTTTTAATTTGTTAATGTGGTGTATTACATTGATTGATTTGCAGATATTAAAGGATGCTTGCATTCTTGGGATAAAACCCACTTGGTCATGATGTATGATCACTGACTTTATGGTCTTGAGTCTGGGTGAACTCCAGGAGTTGGTGATGGACAGGGAGGCCTGGCGTGCTGTGTCGCAAAGAGTCGCACACGACTGAGCGACTGATCTGATCTGATGTGCTCTCCACAGTCTCGAACCCTCAGAGAGGTTCATGGAGTTACATAGAGAAGAGGAGAGGGAGGAAGGAAATAGAAGTGAGCAGG
>NW_011408322.1:0-502 GCF_000754665.1 Bison bison bison | reverse complement strand
TCCTGACCCTCCCTCCCACCTCTCTCCCCATCCCATCCCTCAGGGTCATCCCAGTGCACCAGCCCTGAGCACCCTGTCTCACATCGAACCTGGACTGACGTTCTATTTCACATAGGATAATATACATGTTTCAATGCTATTCTCTCAAATCATCCCACCCTCGCCTTCTCCCACAGAGCCCAACAGTCTGTTCTTTACATCTGTGTCTCTTTTGCTGTCTCTCATATACTAGAATTGAAAGAATTCTAGTTGGAAGAGAACAGACATGAGCAAGCAGGACAGGGAGCAAAGGATCTGTTTTCATGTTCAACTCGATATCATTTAGATACTTCAAACTTCATGTGGTCAAAATTGAATTCATCTTTACCCTCAAGTCTTGGAGCCCTCAAATGTCCCTCACGCACTGTGTTCTTACCTCCATCTGTATTTCATACATCAGTTGCCTATGTCCAAAACGTGGGGGTCCTCCATAACTGTTTCTCCTAGACAGTTACTAAGTCAT
>NW_011408321.1:0-544 GCF_000754665.1 Bison bison bison | reverse complement strand
TTTCATTTATAATATTGGTAGTTTGTGTCTTCTCCCTTTTTTTTTTGTCAGCCTTGGCAGGAAGCTGTTCCAATTTTATTGATCAGTTCATGGCACCAACTCTATTTCACTGATTTCTACAGTTTTTTTTTTTGTTTGTTTCGTTTTGTTTTTATTAGTTGTTGCTCTTTCTTCTCCTTGCTTTGGATTTATTTTTCTCTTTTGCGAGATTCTTGAGATGTGAGCTTAGATGATTGATCTGAGACTTTTCCTCTTTTCTCTGTATCCAGTTACTGCCATAAATTTCTTTCTCAGTGCTGCTTTGACTCTGTCCCACAAATTTTGATATGTTGTACTTTTATTTTCCTTCAGTTTAACATGTTATTTGATTTTCCTCAGATTCGTTTTATTAGTTGTGTATTATTTAGAAATGTCCTGTTTAAGTTTACAGTTTTTTGGAGAATTTCGTGTTATGCTTTTGCTAATCTCTGGTTTATTTCCATTTTGGTTGGCACACGCATTCTATATGACTTCAGTCTTTCTACTCTGTCAAGGTTTGTTTCAC
>NW_011408320.1:0-730 GCF_000754665.1 Bison bison bison | reverse complement strand
GATGTGTGGTATCTTTTTTTAGTGGGATCCAATATTCTCCTGTTGACAGTTGTTCAGCAGTGAGTTGCAATTTTGGAGTTCTCGCAGGAGAAGATGTAAAGTATATACATTTACTGTTAGTAACATTTCAAATTTCTAAAATTCAGTATTTGTTATATATATCCCACTTGAATGCCTCAGTGTTCCTTCATATGCAACATGTTCAAATTTGAATCAATGATCATTTATCCTCTGTAAGTTCTTTTCATGAATAGACAATAATCATCGATAGCAAAGCTAACTATTCAAGTAACCAAGGTACACGCCTCAAGTTATTACTGATCTACTTTTCCTCTTGTTAGTCAATTTCTTTTTTTTCTCCATAATGCATTTTTTTCTTTTTCTTTTTCAGTCTCCATCACATACTACTGATAGATTAAAACTTGTGGTGTTTCCCTGGATTCATGGTCTCCAAAGGAGAAGATTTAACTCCTGGACTTAAGATAGTCTCCGTCACTCAGAGCTTTGTGTAGTAGAAATGTTATCCAAGTGATAGTGACAGAAAAAGAGCTTCTGACATAGACATCAGAAGGGGATAGAACGATTACCTGCCTTGCTAGTTTCAAGCAGGGCATTATATACTTTTGTGCTAACTGTTGAGAATAGGAAAAAGTATCTTGAAGCTGTGAAAATTTTGCCCAGACCCTTTCTCATAACATACATCCTGGGATGATATCAGCACAAGATTAGC
>NW_011408319.1:0-745 GCF_000754665.1 Bison bison bison | reverse complement strand
ATTAGGGAAGCCCTATTCAGGTTAAGCTAAAACGAGTAGTTTAAGAAAAGTCAGAGAAGGGAGAGCTTACTGAGAAAAAGGTCAGAGAGAGAAACTTAACAGAAAAGATATGATTGTAACAGGATATTGTGGGATTTAAGTAAATGAAGAGATGGGAGGTATTCTAGGCCACTAATAAAGAGAAAATAGAGACATGAATTTGACTGAACTAAGGCAAATGTAAGATTCATTTCAGTCAGTCATTATGATTATTCAGGGGTATCCAGTAGAAGAAATTAACCCACAGAAATCTCCTTTCACTGTCTTTTATTCTCAGAAAGAATGCCTATCCTCCTGGCAATAATTTAGATTAAAAAAATAAAAAAATATTCCCTTCTCATTCTCTTACAATTGGAATTCTTTTTTTGGTTTATTGGTTTAATTTTTTTTTTTAAACTTTACAATATTGTATTAGTTTTGCCAAATATCGAAATGAATCCGCCACAGGTATACCCGCGTTGAAAGCAGGAATAGAAGGAACATACCTCAACATAATAAAAGCTATATATGACAAACCCACAGCAAACATTATCCTCAATGGTGAAAAAATTTGAAAGCATTTCCTCTAAAGTCAGGAACAAGACAAGGGTGCCCACTTTCACCATTACTATTCAACATAGTTTTGGAAGTTTTGGCCACAGCAATCAGAGCAGAAAAAGAAATAAAAGGAATCCAAATTGGTTTATTGGTTTAATTTTTAACCCAG
>NW_011408318.1:0-553 GCF_000754665.1 Bison bison bison | reverse complement strand
GTCCCCACACCTCCATTAAGATGAAGAGAGGTCCATAGATTCTAACCTTTGTGTATGTCCATATACTCATCTCCTTATCAGAATTCACTGATATCCATCTATATCTATCTGTAGATATAATTCCACTCTCCCTGCCAACCTGGAGCTTATTCTTTCCTTTGACAGAAAAATTTCTTGAAAGAATGGTGTATATGCAATGTCACAATATCTTTTTTATCTACTGAACTGACTGCAATCCAACTAGGCTCTTGTCAGGATTTCTAATGACTGGCACCTTGTTAAATCCGAAGTTTTCAGCTTTACTTTTATTTGACCCATCAGCAGCGTTTGGCACTTTCTTCACACAGCTTTTAGGAAACCATATTCCTGGTTTACCTCCTGCATTATTAACCTCTTAACACCGCAGTAATCCAAAGTTCATCTCCCTTACAGTTCTCATCCAATATTATGATTTTATTTTTTAAATACGTCCTTTCTTAAACTGGAGTGTAATTTCTTTACAATGTTGTGTTAGTTTCTGCTGTATGTATTATATAAGTCCCCTCCCTCAAGT
>NW_011408317.1:0-751 GCF_000754665.1 Bison bison bison | reverse complement strand
GGCCAGAGACAACCCGGAACCATCCATCACCATAAACCCGAGACTGGAGCCACCGGCAGAGCAGTCCTCCGGGTCCCTTACCCCGCTGCTCTCTGCCCAGGCGCCCCTCCAAATAAAGCCTCTTGCTTTGTCAGCACGTGTGTCTCTGTGGACAATTCATTTCCAAGGTTAGACAAGAGCCCCCTTTCAGGCCCTGGAAGGGGTCCCTCTTCCCATAACAGTGCTTTTCAAACTATCCGAGGTGAATAACCAGTTTTTCTTTTCCCAATCCATCAATCCCAAAAATGAACTTACATTTTTATAAACTACAACCAAAAAGGATAACTAGACAAACAGAATAAAGACATGCACAATGCCCCCATAGGGCCTTTTTAAGACAGTGGAAAAAACTCTGAATATAGGTTATATATTAGATAATTTTATTACATCAACATTAAACTTTGGTGTGCTGTAATATTGTGGTTAAATAGGAGAATGTCCTTTTTCTGAGAAAACACATGAAGTGTTAAGAGATGAAGTATCACGATGTTTGCAACCTACTTTCAAATGTGTTACCCGACCAGGTCCCTTTGCTTGACCTGAAGCAAGCCAAATGCTGAGATGCGGAGGTTTGTGGCAGAGAAAGAGTTTATTCCCAAGGCAGCCAGGAGAGGAGATGCGAGAACAAGTGTCAGATTTGTCTCCCTGAAGGCGAGGGGGTAGGGAGATTTATGTGATAAGCAGGGCAGTCCTAGGCACGGAGGTGATTAGA
>NW_011408316.1:0-535 GCF_000754665.1 Bison bison bison | reverse complement strand
TTCACCACTATTTCATATAGTGTCCGGGTAAAATTCAAGGTTCAGTGTTCAGTTGTTCTGAGAAGACATTTCTGTGTGGGAAGAGTTAATGTACTGTAATAAATGTATTTCTTTTTCATAATGTGACCTGATAAATAGGTGAAAACTAGAGAATCTGAGGGGAAAATGGCTAGCCTGTCCTTATCTGGAGCAGCAATTGTCTCCGTGGCCTTTCTGATGGGAATTGGTCAAGTGTAGATATTCTGTCTTATTGATTGAAAGGCAGCCCACTTGCTTTAGAATTTAGGCAACACTGACATTTGATGAAATAATTAAAGAGCTGAACTAGTGTTTGTTATCCTTGGAAGTCTATGACAGGAATACCTTCAGGCAGGGCCAAGACCTTTCTCAAAAAGCCTTTTCAGAGAAACACAAATGCTATAAAACAATGCAAAATAAAATCTAGGATTTCCTATCATTGAGAATATACAAGAAGAATTTAGCTAGGTGGGGGTGGGGTGGGCCCTGAGATGCCCCAGTCCTTACACTCCCTGCT
>NW_011408315.1:0-566 GCF_000754665.1 Bison bison bison | reverse complement strand
AATCTTAGTAGCTTAGAACAGTAGAAGTTGACTTTTTTATTCTGGTGTATTCCACAGTAAGCAGCCCATAATGAATTCATTCAGGGACCCAAACCCCTTCTAACATAGAACATCAAAGTGTTATGCATTTAATTGGGCAGGTGAGGAACCAGTATTGACCATTGGAATTTACTATGAGCCATGCCTGGAAGTCGTACACATTACTTTCTTCATAATCTGTTGGCTGGAATTTGTCACAGGGCCACATCTAACTGCAAGGGAAACTGGAAAATATTATCCAACGCTGAGTCCAGGAAAAAGAGCACTTAATTTAGTAAGAAGCTAGTCAGTCTCTTTCACAGCTAGTTTGGATAGGAAGAATGTGCTTAAGTTCTATAATTATGTGTAATGTATAGGATGTCATTTCTATAACCAGCCATACAAGAGCAAAATTGCCTTGTAATGACCAACATAGATAGCTGTCCAACTGACAGAGTGTTCCTCCCTCATAGTAAAACCATAAGGCTTCCCTCACCAGGCTGAGACACACAGGCCCAAAAGAGTGAATCTTAATGAATGAATTATGA
>NW_011408314.1:0-509 GCF_000754665.1 Bison bison bison | reverse complement strand
TGGTGTGTGGAGCTGGTTCTTGGGTTCTCTGGCTTCAGGGCCCTGGAGGAGTCCAAGAGTTGGTGTTTTGGGCCATGGGTGGCTGGGGCTGGGTCCAGGGCATACTAGGGCTGGTGCCTACCCACTGATGGGTAAAACTGGTCCTGGGGCTAGCGATGACCTGCTGTGGGCAGGAACTAGGTCCCAGGCTCTGACTGCAGGACCCTGGAGTCCTGGGCTTAGTGCCTTCTCATGGGTGTATAGGGCCAGTGTGGTGTGTCGGGGCCTCTGATTGACAGGTCCAGCTCCAGGGAGTCTTAAGGCAGCAGGCTTGCTTGTGGGTGGGGCTGCATCTCTGCCTGGCTAGTAGCTTGTCCTGTCCTACTATTACTGCCTACAGGCTGATGGGCAGGTCTGGGCACTGGTGCTGGTGAGCTGCAGGGAGGATTACAAAATGGCACTTGCCAGCACCGGTGGGACTTGGGGGCAGGAGAAGAAGGGGACGACAGAGCAGTTAGGCAACCAGGCTT
>NW_011408313.1:4818-5237 GCF_000754665.1 Bison bison bison | reverse complement strand
TATTATAAGTCTCTTGTTGTCCTTTTATATATCTATTACTAATATTACATGTAAACCTGAGACTTGGTCCACTTTTCTTGACCATATTCTCAGTTCAGTTCAGTTGCTTGGTAATTTCTGATTCTTTATGACCCCATGGACTGCAGCACGCCTGGCCTTCCCTTCCATCACCAACTCTCAGAGCTTACTCAAACTCATGTCCATCAAGTCGGTGATACCATCCAACCATCTCATCTTCTGCCATCCACTTCTCCTATGGCCTTCAATCTTTCTCAACATCAGGATCTTTTCCAGTGAGTCAGTTCCTCACATCAGGTGACCAAAGTATTGGTGTTCAGCTTCAGCATCTGTCCTTCCAATGAATATTCAGGACTCTTCTCCTTTAGGATGGACTGGTTGGATCTCCTTGCAGTCTAAGT
>NW_011408313.1:0-526 GCF_000754665.1 Bison bison bison | reverse complement strand
AAGTCGCTAATTCTCAAAATAAAGCTCTGGAACACAGATTGATGACTGCCTCACATATCAATGCGCCCTTCACCATTAGTTACAAAATTACTGTAGAACTGTGAACAGTTGTAACACAAAATTAATTATACATGGTCCTATACAGTTTCCTATTTTTCTTTTCATAGTCAATTCTCTCAAAATAGTTATCCAAATATTCCAGTTCTCTTTCCCTGTTTCTTATTTCTATCTCAATATACCCTATGTTATGGGCTAACCTCCAATATTCATGATATGAGCTTATTTGGGAGTAAAGTCATTCAAATGTAATCAGTAAAGATAAGGCCATACTGGAGTAGGGTGGGTCCTTAATCCAATGTGCTGGGTGTCCTTATAAAAAAGGAAATGTAGACACAGACATATATGTAGGGATGCTTCCCAGGGGGCACTTTTGGTAAAGAATCTGCCTGCCAATACAGGAGATGTGGGTTTGATCCCTAGGTTGGGAAGATCCCATGGAGGAGGACATGGCAACCTACTCCAATAT
>NW_011408312.1:0-516 GCF_000754665.1 Bison bison bison | reverse complement strand
GGGGAGATGCTGATGACTGGGGAGGCCACGGGGAGGTGGGACTCCTGAGGATCCCTCCAGGGATGGCTATGCTGGGTTAGGGAAAAGTTCAAGTCTGCTGACCCAGCATGGAAAACTGGCAGGGACAGGCACTGAGGGCAGCCAGGGTATGCGAGCATGGAGCAGGGGTGAATAGGCTGCTGGGTGGCCGCGGGCAGGCACCTGCCCACGCCTACTCCTGCAGAGGATGGCCAGGGTCTGAGGCACCGTGGAAATGACACCTGGGGAGAACAGCCCCTCCGATCCAGCTTCTGGGACCGCTCTGCTTCTTGCTGCCAGTGAGTGCCTGCCCCCTGCCCTCACCAGCCCCAGGGTGGGTGCAGTAATTTAGTTACGTCCTCAAGGAGCCTGGCTGTCTCTCCTTCCCCTTCACCATCCTCAGTACATTGGCTTTTATCCTTCAAGGCGGTGGCCTCAGTTGCAGGTGCTTTAACTACACCCATAGGCAGGAAGGAATGGGAACGGAGGGCCTCCCCT
>NW_011408311.1:0-514 GCF_000754665.1 Bison bison bison | reverse complement strand
TATTTCACAAAACCATCTGTTTCTGTTTCATCGACTATGCTAAAGCCTTTGAGGGAATGGATCATGACAAACTGTGAAAATCTCTTAGAGACATGGGAACACCAGACCATCTTACCTGTCTCCTGAGAAACCTCTTTGCAGGTCAAGAAGCAACAGTTAGAACCCCATATGGAAAAACTGATTGGTTCAAGATCAAGAAAGGAGTACAACAGGGCTGTCTGCTATCAACCTGTTTGTTTAATCAAGATGCTGAGCACATCAAGAGAAATGCCAGGCTGGATGAGTTACAAGCTGGAATCAAGATAGATGGGAGAAACATCAACAGCCTCTGATACATAGATGACACCACTCTAATGGCAGAAAGTGAAGAGGAATTAAAGAGCCTCTTGATGAGGGTGAAGGAGGGGAATGAAAGAGGTGGCTTAAGCTAAATATTAAAAATCTATGATCATGGCTTCTGGCCGCATTACCACATGGCAAATAGAAGGGGAAAAGGTGGAAGTAGTGACAGATT
>NW_011408310.1:0-518 GCF_000754665.1 Bison bison bison | reverse complement strand
TTTCATTGTTAGTGTATAGGAATGCAGGGGATTTCTGTGTATTAATTTTATATATGGCAGTCGGATGCTTAACCACTGGACCACCAGGGAAGTCCTGGCCTGCTTGTCTTTGGATGTGAAGCTTTCTGAGCTCTGACACAGGGCAAATTCCAGTGATCACCACCATGACCAGGAACAGGCTGCCCATCACCTTGAAAATGCCCAGGAGCTGCCACTTTCTTGTTTCTCCTTCCACACCTGAATTCCTGACAAAAGGATCTGTCTGCCTTCACTACATTTTGTCCTTTGCAATTTTCCAATTCCTTATGTATTCTGAATATAAGACCTTTCTCATACTTGTGATTCACAAACATCTTTCCCCTAAGAACAAATAGCTTCCCTTTTCATTACAGGAGACATGAGTGATGAAATCTACTTTTCTTCCCCACCCTCAGAGCTCAATGTTGTGGACCCAGCAAATGCCCATGAGATTCTTCAGAAGTGAAAATGAATTCTGCTGTCTGTCCATCTGTCTCTCA
>NW_011408309.1:0-625 GCF_000754665.1 Bison bison bison | reverse complement strand
TTTTTTTTGTTCTTATTTATTTTCTTGAATACTATCTACTTCATATTTAACAGTAAAGCTGTTAGTACACCAACTTATATTCTAACATCACTTTGTAGGATGTGCGGTGTACCCAGCATAATATTCCACACGTTTAGCAGACACTGTCATATTCCTGACTAAATTCTTTACGTGCAGCCATTTCAGCATATTCTAGAAGGCTTCCAAATCCCATTATTTGCATCTCTTCCACTGTGGGTTTTTTTCTGAAACCATGCAGGACTATTGCAGGCCAGATGTCCTAGGAATTAATATCCCCTGGAAACCGCCCTCAGCCAGTGAGGGGTGGGAATCAAGTATGTGTAGATGTCTTACTGTCCCTCTTCCTTTGTTGGAATAATTTTGAGCCATGCGAGCTATCCATCCCCCTGAGTTTCCCTGTGGGAACAAACCCCAGTCACCCACTTGGATATCCCTGATCACTTCCCTCCTTGTCCAGTCACTCTCTAACAGGGCCACTGGCATTTGCAATTTTTACTCAATTGTTTCCTCTTTAATTTGGGAAATCAAACTACTACAGTATGATAAATGAATCTCTGAATAAATGAATCTCTGATAAATGAACCTCCTTCTGGTATAATTTTCT
>NW_011408308.1:0-626 GCF_000754665.1 Bison bison bison | reverse complement strand
CTAAGAGTCAGACACGACTGAACAACTTCCCTTTCACTTTTCACTTTCATGCATTGGAGAAGGAAATGGCAACCCACTCCAGTGTTCTTGCCTGGAGAGTCCCAGGGACGGGGGAGCCTGGTGGGCTGACCTCTATGGGGTCGCACAGAGTCAGACACAAATGAAGCGACTCAGCAGCAGCAGCAGCAGATACAAAAGTGCCTCTCTGGGGGTTGTGGGATCCATATACCAAAGGACTCAGGAAAAGTAAAAATCACCCACTGGTGCACTGGGTAATAGTCATACACACTTCCAGTAGTCCCAATACAGACACTACAGTGGCCTCTGAACCAGATCCAGCACCTCTTGGCCATGGTCTGGGAGCCCTGGAGATTCAGGGCTGTTTTATATAATCCCTCACAGATGAGAGGGTCTTAGTGGATGCTCAGAAGTCCAGCAGAAAAGTTCCAGCACACCACTGGGGCAAAAACAAACATACAAACAAGCAAGCAAATAAACAAATGAATGAGTTTGGATGCTTTGGAGAAGGTAAGAGGGCCAGATTGACTTTACCTGTCACTCCTCCCCCAAGTTAGCCATCTAACATCAAGTGTGAGTGAAACTGCAGCTTGCCCTCCGTCTCCTAT
>NW_011408307.1:0-603 GCF_000754665.1 Bison bison bison | reverse complement strand
CCACATTCACGCTCCCTGCCTCTTCTCCGTTAGTTATGTTATTAATAAATAGGAAGCTTTGAAATAAGAAAATTCTTTCCTCTTGGCTGTGTTTTGCAAAGCCCTCTACAGATGTCAGAGGGGGGTTATTTCCCCCAGCCCTAGAATTTTCCAGAGCTCAGAATCTGCCTACAGTGCAGGAGACCTGGGTTCGATCCCTGGGTCGGGAAGATCCCTTGGATAAGGGAATGGCAACCCACTCCAGTATTCTTGCCTGGAGAACTCCATGGCAGGCTATAGCCTACGGGGTCACAAAGAGTTGGACATGACTGAGCGACTAACACTTTCACATTCACTTTCAGGAAATGCAGAGCTGCAAGACCCAGAGCAGCAATTTCTAACCTGGACACAGGGAGCTGAATTTAAACCCTGTCCTCATGTCCTCTCTGCTTCCATCCATGTGAAGACTCTTGACCTCTGTAAGGCTCACTTCTTAATCTGTGAAGAGAGGAAATAAGAATAGCCCCTTCAATGGGGTGTGAATCAAAAAATAAACCAGCCGGTGCAAAATGCTTGGCACACCGTCTGGCACTGTGGCCCCCACCCACAGACGGTGTGTGTCTG
>NW_011408306.1:0-613 GCF_000754665.1 Bison bison bison | reverse complement strand
TGTCTGTTTCTCCCTTCAGATCTGCTAGTATTTGCTTAATATATTTAGGTGCTCTGATGTTGGATGTGTGTATATTTATGATAGCAGTAGCATCTGGTAAATTTATCCCTTTATCATTATATAATGGCTTTCTTTGTCTCTTATTGTTTTTGGCTTAAAGTCTGTTTTGTCTGATATAAGTATAGCCAATACCGCTTTCTTTTGGCTGCCACTGGCAGGGAATATCTTTTTCCTTTCCTTCACTTTGCTGTGTGTATCTTTAAAACTGAAGTGAGTCACTGTAGTCATCACAGTAGGGTCTTACTTTTTATCCATCCAGTCACACTGTGCATTTTGATTGTTGAATTCAAGATGTTTACATTTTGAATTATTATGGATAGTAAGGAATTACTAATGCCATTGTGTTAACTATTTTCTGCCTGTTTTGTCTTTTCATCGTTTCTTTTTCCCCTTATGTTTCTGCCTTCCGCCCCTCTTCCTGTTCTTTTCTTTCTCCTTGGCCTTTCTTCCCTGCTCGGAGGGGGTGTCTGTGGGCCCCGGGGAGGTCTCCAGCGCTCGGGCATCCAGCCCTGACCGCAGCCTGAGCCCCGCCCGGCAGCTGGACACAACTGCT
>NW_011408305.1:0-568 GCF_000754665.1 Bison bison bison | reverse complement strand
GTTAAACCAGCATCCCACTTTTTCTTCATTCTAATTCAGAGGATCTTGACCAGGGAAAACTACCATTGGTCAAGAACCACTGCTCACTGGTAAGGAATAGACAGATTCAATTTGTGAGACAAGTAGAAATGAAACTGCATTTTTCATTAAACCTCCCTGTCATTGCCACCTCTGCCATCTTTCCATATATTGACTGAGAAAATGGTCTAAAATATCCTAAAAATAGAAAATCATAGATAGTCACATGACTTCAGTTCATTCAAATTGACATTATATCCCTTGTTCTGTTTCTTTTCTGGGAGACTATCAACACAGGATTAATATTACTGCTGAAAAACTATGTATTGTGTGATCATCCAGCTCCATTTGCTACAAATGGTCAACACATGTTTTTATTCATAATGCTTGTAAAGTATATTAATGCATATATATGGAATTTAGAAAGATGGTAACAATGACCCTATATGTGAAACAGCAAAAGAGACACAGATGTAAAGAACAGACTTTTGAACTCTGTGGGAGAAGGCGAGGGTGGGATGATTTGAGAGAATAGCATTGAAACATGTAG
>NW_011408304.1:0-703 GCF_000754665.1 Bison bison bison | reverse complement strand
GTGAACTCCATGAGTTGGTGATGGACAGGGAGGCCTGGCGTGCTGCGATTCATGGGGTCGCAAAGAGTCAGACACGACTGAGCGACTGATCTGATCTGATCTGATAGAGACCAATAGTTTTTTGAAGGTAACAAAGAACTTCCAGATGTTCAAGACTAGACATTACATTTCTATTAAAGAAAACACTAAAAGTTGAAGTAGAGTGGTAGACAGAGGCTTTCCTTCTGCAATACTAAGTGGTGCCCTTTTCAAGTGTCTAAATATTTTTGTCAGCAGTGTTTTGATCCAAATATGGTTGTATGCTTTCATGGTGCTATAATTTTAGTCACACAAACACGTCCTAATACTGCCTTTTTAAAGAAAATTCAGATACATAAAATACTACTGTAAATTTTAGGATTCAGTGGTTTAGTTTTAGTGTATTTAAAATGTTGTACAGCTATCACCACCATCTACTTACAGAACATTTTCCTCATTGAAAAAAAGAAGCACCTTGCCTATTAGCAGTGACTTCCCACCCTAGGGAAGTCCTCAGCACATGGAAACCAATAATATGCTTTCTATCTGTATGGATTTGTCTTTTGCAAATGTTTCATATAAAAAGATTCATACAGAATGTGGCCTTCTGAATCCAATTTCTTTCACTTGAAATAGTGTTTTCAAGGTTCATTCATTCTTTAGCATATGGAAATACTTTTTTTTC
>NW_011408303.1:0-577 GCF_000754665.1 Bison bison bison | reverse complement strand
TCTGGAGCCTACTCTAGATCTACTGAATCAAAATCTGATTCAAGATGGCCAGGTGATTAGTCTGGCCACTGAAGTTTGAGAAGTGCTACTCTAGAGAGTTAGCCTTGATTTTTGAACCTTCTCTTAATTAGTCCTCTTGCATTCCTCTTCATTTGGCTTGAAGAAATTCTTTTTCTTGCCACTAATAGTACCTTATCCATTATTATTTTGGGTCAAGGATGATATTAATAATGGATATCATTTACTGAATGCCTTTTGTGTGCCAGGCATACATTGAAGATGAGGAAATTGAGTCTCTGTGACATGCCCAAAGCCAAACAATTAGTGTGTAAAAGCTGAATCTTCAACCCAGATCTGCAGGCATACTAAGTCCCCAAACTCCCACCTTACAGGACTTCTGATTACCAGAGGAGGGTCTGTGGGCTTACTTGGATGGCACCTGCCTTTTATAGGCACATGTAAACAAAATTCCTTTCAAACTTCCCCAGGAGGTCCAGAGGGCAGAGCAGGTAAGGGGCCACTTGGCATGGTTTCCCCAGAGAGGAAGGGCCCTTGGATATTTCTTGGTCTGAGGAAG
>NW_011408302.1:0-713 GCF_000754665.1 Bison bison bison | reverse complement strand
CTCTCCTCCCAAAACGAAGAATTCTCCAAAAGACTATGCTTCATCTGCTATCTTCCATTATGAATTTTCATATCTTAACAGTTCTCCATCTTCAAGCTGTCAATCACCATATAAATTCCACTCAATATTTATTGAGGATGTACTAACTGGTAAGTAATATATCATGTAACTTCATTAAGTTACTGAGCACTTAAGCACACACACACACACATAGAGGAAGTATATGTCATATTTCATCTATAAATACCAAAATCAGACACTCAAAATGAATCAGTCACTTATTGTGTATGTGTGTGTGTGTGTGTGTGTGTGTGTGTGTGTGTTGGGTGAAGATATTAAGAAAAGGGATATTTTTAAAAATTCAAAAACAATTCAAAACATCAAAGAACAGAGATACAAACACCCATGGTTAATCAAAGAAGAAAAAAAAATCACATGAAATTGAAGAATCATGAAAGTTTCATGAACAGATCATATTTATGCTAGTATTTTAAAATACAACAGGGCTTCTACAGTGGGAGATGGCAGAAGACACCTTTCCAGGTAACAGGAAAATTAAGAGTAAAAAGTAAGGTTAGAGGCTGACCAGTGAGTACAAACTACAGGAAGTACCCAGAGTATACAGTACATGTGGGCCAGATGACAAAATCACCCTCCAAAATAGGTTGAGGACATGTGGTGCCTTGAATGACAGGCCGAGTAAGTAATGTGTT
>NW_011408301.1:0-530 GCF_000754665.1 Bison bison bison | reverse complement strand
TGGCATCACTGACTCGATGGACGTGAGTCTGAGTGAACTCTGGGAGTTGGTGATGGACAGGGAGGCCTGGTATGCTATGATTCATGAGGTCACAAAGAGTCGGACATGACTGAGCAACTGATCTGATCTGATCAGCTTCTTAGAATTTTTAAAATAACAATTTTCAGCTTAATTCTGGATTAGTCTATTTTTTCCCATGGGCAAACAGTACCCAGGGCCCCTTCTAGAGACACAATTCTGGAAGTCTGGCATCAGTAGAGAGTTTTACCAGGTCAACATGCAGGGATGAAGTATATCTTCTGGGACAAAACCAGGTTAGGAAGTAAGGGCTATGCCAAAGTGGAAAAGACAGAAGAGTAGGGAAAAAGCAAGAAATGATCCAAAATGAAGTGTGTTCAACCAGTGGCAGACATGACCTGGTAAGCATGTTTGAATGGCATAGCCCAGGGAGAGTTCTTGAGAGAACAGTCAGTACAAAAGGAAGAAAGCCTATTATATAAGCAAGAGAAGGCCTTACTGCTGCTGCTGCT
>NW_011408300.1:0-522 GCF_000754665.1 Bison bison bison | reverse complement strand
TTTTTTTTTTTTTTTGAAGAATTGACAACCTTATCACATATGATGTGCTTTTTATCCCTGGTAACATTCCTTGTTCTGAAGTCTGCCTTGTCTGAAGTCAAATAGTCGCTCTGGCTTTCCTTTGAATAGTGGCGGCATGTCCTGTCCACCTCCAGCTGCAGACTGAATCATGGCAAACACCCGCCAGGAGCCCTCACAGTGGCCTGGATGCTATGCTCTGGACATGTGCATACATGTCCCCCGCTTGGCTGTGGTCATTCCTGCCCCTGCATGTCCTTTGGCCTAGAGCCTGGTCCCCACAGCTGGCTGTGCCTTTGAGGTGAGACTTCAGGGCTCCGTGATTCTGACCAAGGGTTGGGAGGCCTTGGCATTGACGGGGGCTTGCTTGAAAGATGGCATGAACCAGCTCCCGTACTGACAAGTCTAGAATGAGGGCCTCTGGCAACTGGTGGGGTGCCCTGGTGTTTCTCATTCAAGGGCTCTCATTCTCACCCCACCCCTCACCCCACCCAGGAGCTCCTG
>NW_011408299.1:0-674 GCF_000754665.1 Bison bison bison | reverse complement strand
ATTCTGGCCTGGAGAATTCCATGGACTTTATAGTCCATGGGGTCGCAAAGAGTTGGATACAACTGAGTGACTTTTACTTCCATTATTCTTTATCCTCTTTGTCTATGAATGCCAATTACGTTTTTATGGGACCAGAGATTATATGGGAAGCCCAGTTTAAAGAAAACAAGAACACAAAAAGAAAAGATATGGGGCTAAAAATCTAGTCAGATAACTAGAACTTCAGTGCTTCGGATAACTCTTAAGGCAATTTATATAAAACTGCTTCTTGGTTACAATCTGAATGTCTCTCTTATAGAAAAACTCTAGAACTCAAGCACCTCCCATCTCCATAGGTGTCCATATGAGAGGGTCTTTATTAGTTATAGTTTTAAAAATCATATTTTTCACTTACCTATTTTGGCCATTCTAATAGCTATAGAGGGGCATATCACAGATTTAATTGGTATTTTCCCAAAGTTATATGTATTTTCCCTATGTATTTATTATCTATATTTAAGAGCTATTTAATTTCCCTGATAGTTTTCCAACTGGTTTAAGTAGTTTGTGATATTGAAGGAATTGAGTCATATCACCGAAGCTGTCAAATGTATTTATAAAGAGTTATTTGTAGTATTTCTTGTTATCCTTTTAATTTTGATTGACTTCTCAACATACTGTGCTTCCATTTTCAT
>NW_011408298.1:0-529 GCF_000754665.1 Bison bison bison | reverse complement strand
TTTGTATTGAATGGTTATTTCCTTTTTAATTTTTTGTTAAAATTTTCCAGTGAGGTCATCTGGACTCAATGATTTGTTTAGAGGAAAATGACAGCAAACTTGGAAAGTAGAAAAGAATTTGGTTCAGTTTTACTGTAAATATTCTCTTGTGTTGTTGGAAGAGGATGTTTGCTATGATCAGTGCATTCTCTTGGCAAAACTCGATTAGACTTTGCCTTGCATCATTCTGTTCTCCGAGGCAAAATTTGCTTGTTACTCCAGGTGTTTCTTGACTTCCTACTTTTGCATTCCTATAATTAAAAGGACATATTTTTGGGGTGTTACTTCTAGAAGGTCTTGAGGGTCTTCATAGAACTGTCCAACTTCAGTTTCTTCAGCATTACTGGTTGGGGCATAGACTTTGATTACTGTGATATTGAATAAATGGTTTGCCTTGGAAATGAACAGAGATCATTCTGTCGTTATTGAGATTGCATCCAAGTACTGCATTTTGGTCTCTTTTCTTCACTATAATGGCTACTTCATTTCT
>NW_011408297.1:0-506 GCF_000754665.1 Bison bison bison | reverse complement strand
ATTGGCTATCTTTTGTTAATAGATTGTATTTTATATCTTTTGACATCTTTTTGCTGACAATATATTAATGTATTCGCATCTAAACCTTCTCTTTTAGACAACATAGTCACATTTTTATACATTTTGCTCATATCCATATTTTAAGTGTTTAATCCATGTATATTTTATGTAATTATTTCCAAGTTATGATTTATGTTTTTTCCTATTTGATCGCTATCATGTCTCAGGTAATTTTTTTCCATTATTTGCCCATTATTGCCCTTTTTTTGTTAAATATATTCTACTGTACCATTTAAAAATCCTTCTTATTTCGTTATTTTTTTTCTACTTAATATCTTAACAGTTGTCCTGAGGATGACAACTAACTTCTTAATTTATAACAATTTAGCTTTATTTAATATCAAATTACTATTAATAGCACACAGAAGATGCTACCGTGTGTCTCCATTCATTGTCTCATGTATGTGAGATCATTGACACATAAATTACAACTTTCTTTGTTATAG
>NW_011408296.1:0-686 GCF_000754665.1 Bison bison bison | reverse complement strand
CACACACACATGCACACACACATATTACATATATATTTTTTTAATAAAATAAAATTATCCATTTTATTTGTTGTAGATGGAATGCTTATGGAACAGGTTGAAGTTTTTCTGTGCTAGCCATATAAATTATGGGATTAATTTTTTCTAACTCTTACACTTCTCCTTTTCCTCTAGCTAAAATTTCTTTTCTAATTGTCCCACTTAAAAGTAAAATAAATGTATACATTTAGAGACAGAAGACCTGACTATATTTGTTGTAATATTTAATTTCTTTGTGTACCTGTGACTAAGAGAGAGACAAATTTTTAAATCTGAAGCACTTGTATTCCCCAAATAAATGGAAATATTTCTCATTGAAAAAATGAAAAAAATCTCTAAAGTGCTCATTTGGTAGATATTTGTTGATACCCTATTCAATGCTTTCACGAGGAAGAGATAAATAATAAATAGAAACATCGTTCATGATTTTAAATAATTTAAATTCTAGATATTTTGTGTAATCTATTTAATGTGAAGGCATAAAATGAAATAACATTCCAGAAATTATTATATCAATCTCATTTTATCTTTATTACTATTTAATGCATAACTTAAGGTACTATGTTGCTCTTAATTAAAAAAATAAAATATAGCATTGCCTAATTTTTTTCAAATTGAGTCATATAAAATCAATGTGCCATTAGTAT
>NW_011408295.1:0-645 GCF_000754665.1 Bison bison bison | reverse complement strand
AATTTTTCCAGATTCCTTTTGTCCTTATTTAGAATTTTGTTGCTCAGTTTTTCATCTCTAGAGAGTCCTCTGACTGGTGCTTATATGGTCACTTCTGTTGGGGAAACTATGTATAATCCACAAACACTGATGTATATACAGAGTGCTGAGTTCCTAGAGAATGTGTAGGGTGAGGGTCAAGGGGGCCTCTATCACCATTTCCCTCAACTGAAACATATATAACTGTATTTTATGTGAATATGGTTTTAACTCATGTCTCAATAAGGTCACATGAAAGAAAGGAAAATAAAGTTTTTTTTGTTTGTTTGTTTTTACTTTTAAACCTTTTGTTTTATATTGAGGTATAGCTGATGCCTGGAGAATCCCGTGGACAGAGGAGCCTGGTGGGCTGCTGTCCATAGGGACGTGACTGAAGCCACTTAGCAGCAGCAGCAACAGCAGCTGATTGACAATGTTGTGACAGCTTCAGATGAACAGCAAAGACGCACAGCCATACATGCCATGTTTTAATTCTCCCCCAAACTCCTCTCCCATCCAGGCTGCCACATAACATTAAGTAGAGTTCCATACTGTATAGCTATACAGTAGGTCCTTGTTGGCTATCCATTTTAAACATAGCAGTGTATACATATCCATCCTAAACTC
>NW_011408294.1:0-653 GCF_000754665.1 Bison bison bison | reverse complement strand
TGTAACTTTAGTGTGTGATGTGTTTGTTTGACTATGTCTTGTGTCTGTGGATTATAAAGAATACTTGTAGTATGTATAATAGGAAAAGATTGTAAAAATTGTTTAAAGTGTCTAGAAATATAGGAGAAGGGAATATAAACAATTCTAGAGGTAACTCTAGTTTGATGTAAGAAATTGTTTTTGTAATTTATTTTGCACCAAACAGAGTTCCTCTCGTGCCTCTTGAGAAAGTGAACGAGGGCTATTTAAATCAGGATCCCCTTTTAGAGTATTAAATAGGTTATTCAGTTGATAATTAACAATGCCTAAAGAAGGTCTAATCCAATTAATATCACCTAAGAGATTTGAAAATCATATAAGGCTTATCAGTACGGATCTGAGTTAGTTGGGGAGTAATGCATTGCCTATTAACAATGAACCCCAAGTAATAGTAAGGTGTAGAGGTTTGAAATTTTTTTAAATTTTATTTTATTTTTAATCTTTACATAATTGTATTAGTTTTGCCAAATATCAAAATGAATCCACCACAGGTATACATGTGTTCCCCATCCTGAACCCCTCCTCCCTCCTCCCTCCCCATACCATCCCTCTGGGTCGTCCCAGTGCACTAGCCCCAAGCATCCAGTATCGTGCATCGAACCTGGACTGGCAAC
>NW_011408293.1:0-513 GCF_000754665.1 Bison bison bison | reverse complement strand
CTACAGTTACCTTCTGCAGTGATTTTGGAGCCAAAGAAAACAAAGTCTGTCACTGTTTCCATTGTTCCCCTATCTATTTGCCATGAAGTGATGGGACTGGATGCCATGATCTTAGTTTTTTGAATGTTGAATTTCAAGCCAGCCTTTTTCACTCTCCTCTTTCACTTTCATGAAGAGGCTCTTTAGTTCCTCTTCACTTTCTGCCAGAAGAGTGGTGTCATCTGCATATCTGAGGTTATTGGTATTTCTTCAGGCAATCTCAATTTCAACTTATGCTTCATCCAGCCCAATATTTCATATGATGTACTCTGGTTATACATTAAATAAGCAAGGTGAGAATATACAATCTTGACATACTCCTTTCCCAATTTTGAATCAGTCCTTTGTTCCATGTTCGGTTCTAATTGTTGCTTCTTGACCTGCATACAGGTTTCTCAGGAGGCAGGTAAGGTGGTCTGGTATTTCTATCTCTTGAAGAATTTTCCATAGTTTATTGTGATCTACACAATCAAA
>NW_011408292.1:0-522 GCF_000754665.1 Bison bison bison | reverse complement strand
AGTTTTATATTTACATGAAAAGTACAGTTTTTACGTAGAAAGCGTAGAAAGTACAGAGTACCCATAACAACTCCCTGCTTTTCCATGTTATTAACATATTAAATTATTGCAGTACATTTGCTACAACTGATAAGAGGAGACATCCTTTTCTTCTTCCCCAGTTGAGGGGAAAAACATCTAAATTTTCTGCATTATCATTAAGTATGACATTAGTGTAGGATTTGACCAAGCTGAAGAAGTTTCTTCTATTCCCCGTTTGCTGAACATTTTTGCCATGAATCGGTGTTAGGTTTTCTAAAATGCTTTTTCTGCATCTTTTTATAAGATCATATATATTTTTCTGCAGTCTGTTGATATGATGGAGCTAATTAATTTTCAAATGTTGACTCAACCTTACATATCTGGAATAAATCTCACTTGGTCTTAGTATACAATAGTATATGTATAATTCTTTTTATACATGATTGGATTCAATTTGATAATAATATTTTTTAAAGGATTTTTGTATCTATATTCACGAGA
>NW_011408291.1:0-520 GCF_000754665.1 Bison bison bison | reverse complement strand
GAAGGAGCCGGCGGGCCAACACGCTGATCTCAGGCTTCCAGCCTGATCCGCTTGTGGGATCCCCCCACAGTCTTTGAAAGTCTATTTCAAACACACCCTGGGTGTAGGCCCATGGGGGCTCTGCGTGTCCCTGCCAGCCTGCACCTTCACAGAGCGTGCTTGTGGGGTCCCCCATCCTTGGGTTGAGGACGTGGGGTCCCTTGAGCCTTTCCTGCCCCCTGGGCCCACGCCATCACCTGGGGCCCCCCGAGGGGGCTCCGTCTGGCAGAGCACCCGGCGGCCCCGAGGGAGCCCTGGGGAGCGCAGGCCTGGCTGCCGGCCTCGGAGGTCTTCAGGGACCCCTGCACCCGCCTTCCAGGGGCTGCTGGGTGGGAGGGCTCCGTGCCACCGGCTTCCTGGTACAGGTGGGCAGCAGGACACACCTGTGAGGGCCTCGCCCAGGTGTTCCCGGGTGATAGAGACTCCGGCTGTGTGTGCAGCTGTGGGGGCGTCCCTGTTGCCTCCCAGGACCCTGGGGCAG
>NW_011408290.1:0-540 GCF_000754665.1 Bison bison bison | reverse complement strand
TCCCACCTCTTCCTTGGGCTCAACTGATTTTCTAGAGAAGCTCAGAAAACTCAGAGTAAGTATATATACAGATACATGTACTTATATGTATATATTTTATGTATAACTTGGGAGCAGCCTGATGGAAGAGATGCATAGGGCCAGGCGTGGGGAAAGGATGAGGACCTTCCATGCTCTGTTATGGTGTGCTGCTCCTCCAGCAACCCCATGTATTCGCCAAACCAGAAGCTTTCTGAACCCCATTCTCTTGGGGTATTATGGAGGCTTCATTAATAGGTATGATTGATTACATCCTTGGCTATTGGCAGCTGAGTCAACCTCCATCCTGTCTCCCCTCCCATGAGGTCAAGGTTTCCAATTCTCTAATCACATGTTTTGCTCCAGTTCTCATTTGTAGGTGCTTTCCCAATAGTCAGTTTATTTACATAAGAAAAGATGTATTTATTACTCTTAGCATAGGAAATTCCCTGGGTTGGGAATCAAGGGGGAACCAGGTGGCACAGTGGTAAAGAATCTGCCTGCCAATGCAGGAGACGCGGG
>NW_011408289.1:0-587 GCF_000754665.1 Bison bison bison | reverse complement strand
TTGCTTCTTTTTATAGCTGAGTAATATTCCATTGTGTATATGTACCACAACGTCTTTATCCATTTGTTGGCCAGTGGACATCTAGGTTGCTTCCACGTCCTAGCTATTGTAAACGGTACTGCAATGAACATTGGAGTACGTGTGTCTCTTTCAATTCTGGTTTTCTCGGCATGTATGCTCAGCAGTGGGATTGCTATGTTGTATGGCAGTTCTATTTCCAGTTTTTTAAAGAATCTCCACACTGTACTCCCTTGTGGCAGTACCAGTTTGCATTCCCACCAGCAGTGTAGAGAGTTTCCTTTCCTCCACACCCTCTCCAGCATTTATTGTTTGTAGACTTTTTGATGGCAGCCATTCTGATCAGCATGAGATGATACTTCATTGTGGTTTGATTTGCATTTCTCTAACAATGAGTGTTGTTGAGCATCTTCTCATGTGTTTATTAGCCATCTGTATGTCTTTTTTGGAGGAACGTTTGTTTCCTTCTTTGGCACACTTTTTGATTGGGCTGTTCTTTTTTCTGGTATTGAGCTGCATGAGCTGCCTGAATATTTTGGATACTAAGTCTTTGTCAGTTGCTTCATTTG
>NW_011408288.1:0-728 GCF_000754665.1 Bison bison bison | reverse complement strand
CTTCTCTGGTGGCTCAGATGGTAAAGCGTCTGTCTACAACGCAGGAGACCCAGGTTCGATCCCTGGGTTGGGAAGATCCCCTGGAGAAGGAAATGGCAATCCTTTCCAGTACTACTGCCTGGAAAATCCCATGGACAGAGGAGCCTGGTAGGCTACAGTCCATGAGGTTGCAAAGAGTTGGACACGACTGAGCGACTTCACCATGTACAAATAAAAATTTAAAAATACATATAGCACACCTTACGGAAGAGAAGTGGGAGAGTTAGGAATAAAAGAAAAAAGAAAGATAAAGGGGAAGAAAGAGGTACAGGGAGAAAGAGTAAAAGTGGAAAATAAGGTGGTTATAGATGACGACACAAATGCGTGATGGTTATAGATGACGACACAAATGCGTAAAAGTAACAGCAGGCACTTTCAGAGTGTAGGATTACTCTCTTTTAAGGCGGTTGTCAAATTTTCTAACTCTGAACCCCAATTAGGACATTTAGTTTGGGGCTTATGCTCTGTGACCTGATGAAATTTAGTAAGTGGTCAGACCCACCGCATGGTCCAAGGTTT
The DNA here is from genome assembly GCF_000754665.1 of Bison bison bison. Lineage (NCBI taxonomy): Eukaryota > Metazoa > Chordata > Mammalia > Artiodactyla > Bovidae > Bison > Bison bison. The sequence continues at coordinate 170 of NW_011408288.1, read as the reverse complement.
CCCCTGCTCTGCAATAAAATCTCATGGAGACGGGTGGTGTTCTCTTGAATTGAGTAGGGCCAATGACAGTTTGGATCACTCTTTAAGGAGACAGTACTGAATGGCAGATGAAATTAAATTTTCTTTGTATATAACCATTCTGTTTCATTTGTTCCAGTAAGGCATTTCTT
>NW_011408287.1:0-789 GCF_000754665.1 Bison bison bison | reverse complement strand
CTATCGCAAGTGTTGTTTAGTCACTAAGTCATGGCTGATTCTTTTGCAACTCCATGGACTGTAGCCTACCAGGCTCCTCTGTTTATGTGATTCTCCAGGCAAGAATACTGGAATGAGTTGCCATTTCCTTCTCCAGGGCATCTTCCCAACCCAGGGACTGAACCCATATCTCCTGCTTGGCAGGTGTATTCTTTACCACTGAACCACCACTGAAGCCCATGTCACAAGGGTATCACTCATTAAATTATAGCTATACTCTACTAGATGCGTCTATGGTGGAAAGAGTTTTAAAGAACAGTTCTTAAAGTATTTAAAACACAAGGTAATCAGTTTATGGAGTTGTCTTGTGTGTGTTTTGGTTATTGGTTGCTCACACCTGTGTTACTCACTCACTCTCCCAGCCAGCAGTCCCTCAGCACCCCCTCGGTGCCCTGCAGAATGCCACTTTCAGGAGATGCTCTCTGATCTTAAGAAGCCTCAGGGTTCTGTGTGACACAGATCCAAAATTACAAAGCATGCCACGGGTGCTTTTATTGTTATAACATTTATCAATTCAACCATTGTTAAGTGGACAGTTTAATGTTAAGTACATTCACATTGTTGTACAACCAACTTCCAGATTATTTTTGCCTTGTAAAGCTATACCCATTAAAAAACATTTTCCCATTCTCCAGCAATCATCTTTCTACTTCCTGTCTTTATAATTTTTTTTTTTTACTCTAAGAACCTCATATAAGTGGAATCATACAGTATTTATTTTTTGTGTGTCTGGTTTATTTCACATATCAT
>NW_011408286.1:0-751 GCF_000754665.1 Bison bison bison | reverse complement strand
ATATTCCTCAAAACCACAGTACAGCTATAACCCTTGTTCAGATATCTGTGAAACTTGGTAATAACCTTCAAATGTAGAGTTCTCATTTCTCCCCTTGCTATAGGCTAAGCTAAAGGTCTCTCCTTATACTGTTTCTCCTTTTTTCACATACTTCCACCTTTCACATTTCTAATTCAGGGTTATTCTATGTGTTCATTTCAAACCAAATTCTCCTGGACATAGGGGAGAGGCCCAGGTGATCATGAAGTTCAATTTACTCTGTCAGTATTTTTCCAAATGCCACACACACAAAAGAAAATGCACTAGTTGTGATAGCTGTGGACATTGGAGGCAAGAACACACGGGAGTAGGGCCAGATTAGAATCTGAGTGCCCCCAGAGCAGGTCCAGAGATCAGCACAGTGCTGGAGGGCATCCTAGGGAGGTGAGGTGGACTGTGACAGCAGTGACTCAAGAAAAACATTTATTATTCTTATGTTTTGATGTGTTCTGTAGATTCTTTTGGAGTTTTTTCTCTTTTTTCTTTCTCTTCCCTCCCCCACCTCTGTTGTAGTTATCAACTTTATTGGCATTATGAAATCTAATTAAGCTTTTGAGCTTTTTTTTTCTTCTCAGTCACATTTTTTTATTGTTGTTATAAACCTCTGCTTCTACACTGGGCTTTTGCAGTTCTGTGGAAAACTTTTTTTTTTTTCTTTTCTCTTTTTTGTAAATTTAATTTTTAAATCTATTACTATTTTTCTACATTTTTC
>NW_011408285.1:0-533 GCF_000754665.1 Bison bison bison | reverse complement strand
GAATATGGCAACCCACTCCAGTATTCTTCCTGGAAAATCCCATGGACAGAAGAGCCTGGTGGGCTACAGTGCATGGGGTTGCAGAGAGTTGGACACAACTGAGTGAAAAAGTGCAGCGCACAGCACACAAATAACTAATATCAGAACTTTAAAAGGAAACATCACTACAGATTCTACCACATTAAAATAATAATAAGGGAATATTTTGAACAACTGCATGCCAATTTAATAACTGACATAAAATAGATAAATACTTCAATATAACATAAGTACCAAAGCTTACTCTTAAAAATAAATAATCTAAATAACGCCTACATTTTAAAGTAGACCTCCCAGGTGGCTCAGTGGTAAAGAATCCACTTTTCAGTGCAGGAGCTATGAGTTCAATCCCTGGGTTGGGAAAATCCCCTGGAGTAGGAAATGGCAAGCCACTCAAGAATTCTTCCTGAGGGGAGGTGAGGGAAGTGAGAGAAGCAAAGGAACTGAGGAGGTGTCAGAACCAAGGAACTTTCATGGTCCCTCTTCTCCCTCCA
>NW_011408284.1:0-676 GCF_000754665.1 Bison bison bison | reverse complement strand
TTCCCAAAAGCCACATGCTGTGTGATTTCACTTATATACTTCCTCAAAATGACAAAATTATAGGGTTGGATAACAGGTTAATAGTTGCCAGGAGTTAGGGATTATGGATAAAAGGGATAGCATGAAGGAGATGTCTGTGTTAATAGTTCCCTCTCTTGACTGTGGCAGTGGATACAAACTGACATATCAAAGGTAAATGACATAGAACCATACACACCTGGTACCAATGTCAATTTCCTGGTCTTGATATTGTTCTGTAGTTATATTCTGGGAAACTAGGTGAAGGATACATGGGACTTCTGTATATTATTTTTGCAGCTACCTGTGAAACTACAATCATTTCAAAATAAACTGAAAACAAAAGATACAGACTGGGAGAAGATGTTTGTTATTAATATCAGCAACAAAGAATTGTTAGATAAAATGTATAAAGAATCCAAAAATTAACAAGAAAAAGCAAACTGCAAATTATAAAAATGCACAGACACTGAAAGGAAATTTCTAGAGGAGGAAAAAATGCTAGAAGACGTTTAATCCATTACTCATTATGCTACACTCTCTGCTTCCTGTATATTTGGAACATTCCCCTTGATAAATCCATGAATTTCTTCCAAGATATAAATGAAAAACTGGAGACATACCGTTGTCCATATAGTTACTACATGTTTATAATTTC
>NW_011408283.1:0-568 GCF_000754665.1 Bison bison bison | reverse complement strand
TGTGTTCTCCTTCCATCCCACTGCCGCACACTTTGGTGTCCTCTAAGTTAATGATTTTGATGTTCTTCCTTTTTTTTTTAAACTATTTTTAAAAGTAGATTCTCTAAGGAAAAAGAAATGAAACAAAGAAACCAGTAATCCTATACCTGTATGTAGATTTTGCCAACTTTGTGATGAAGCACTCTCACACTCAATATTTTATTTATCCACACAATATCACTGTAAGCCAGGTAGGGAATTTGCATCCATCCCATGGATCACTGCCATGTTCAAGCACTGTGCTGTACGGAAGCATTCTTGTACACCTCTGATTGCATTATATTCAGAGATGAAATCCAGTAAATGGTGAAGTCATAACTGGAAATCCTATTTCATGCTCTCTACCCAGTTTTCTGACTACTGCTCCAAGTGTTTACTAGAATTTCGTTAAAAGGAAGAGAGATGGATGCACACCCTCACTGGACCCATTGATTTGACAAGTGGTGGCTCAGACAGTAAAGAATCTGCCTGCGATGTGGGAGATTCAGTTTTGATCCATGGGTTTGGAAAGTCCCCTGGAGAAGGAAAT
>NW_011408282.1:0-518 GCF_000754665.1 Bison bison bison | reverse complement strand
TTTTTTTTTTTTTTTCTCTAATTTTATTTTATTTTTAAACTTTACATAATTGTATTAGTTTTGCCAAATATCAAAATGAATCCGCCACAGGTAACTTCTAAGATCTCTGATATGCAGATACAATTGATTCAAATACTCAGGTTTTTAAATTCTCATTAAGCTGTAATATACAGATAAGTCACATTTCTCAGCTATTAGTCTCTGCACATTTTCCATTACATGCATTTTCTCTACCATGTATTTAACACATGCAAATGTTTCCAACTGTGTCTTTTTCACTTATAATTTGGGGGATGTTGATTTCTTCAGCTCAGATTTCCTGAGTCTCACTGATCTTCTTCTCCAGAAATGCAGACCCTGCGTATGGCTGTGTCAGCTTTGGGAATAGCGGTTTCTTCTGTGACTCTCATGTGTTCTTTTGCCCATGGAAATGAACTAACCCCCACCGTTCTCAGGTACACAAGCTCATGGAAGCTCTAGCAGAGTCAAAACAGACCTTTCCCAGCTAATTAAGACTT
>NW_011408281.1:0-670 GCF_000754665.1 Bison bison bison | reverse complement strand
GTAAGCCTGTCAGCTCTGTCCTCAGAATGTGTTTATGTCTCATCCAGCCACGTCTCACCATGTCCACTGCAGCCCAAGAGAATCACCATTCTGTCTCCTAGAGAGTGCGGATATTGGCTCCTGGTCTTTATAATTCCATTCTTACTTTTTCGAGCTGGCCACCACTTGGCTGCCAGTGACCTTTAAAAACTTGCACTTAATCTCATTACATCTTTGTTCAAAATAATATAATGGCTTCAATCACACTCGGTAAAAAAACGAGATCCAGTCTACAAAGTATCATATGGTCTGGCCCTTGGTCTTGCCCCCTGTTCATCTCCTGGACTACCTGCTCCAGCCACACAGACCTCTGGGCTATGGATGTTAGGTGTTCTCTCATGTGGGCCTCTGATGCCTTTGTCTGGAGCAGTCTATCCCAGATATTTCTGTGGTTTGCTCACTTCCTTCAGGTCTTTGATTAAATGTCAACGAATCAGAAAGGAGAAGGGGGAGACAGAGGATGAGATGGTTGGATGGTATCACCAACTCAATGGACATGAGTCTGAGCAAACTCCAGGAGATAGTGAAGGGCAGGAAATCCTGGCATGCTGCAGTCCATGAGGTCGCAGAGTTGGACATGACTTAGTGACTGAACAACAGCAACAACAAATCAGAAAGGGTTTCCTTGATC
>NW_011408280.1:0-524 GCF_000754665.1 Bison bison bison | reverse complement strand
GGAGAAGGAAATGGCAGCCCACTCCAGTATTCTTCCTGCAGAATCCCATGGACAGAGGAGCCTGGTGGGCTACAGTCCATTGGGAAGCAAAGAGTTAAACATGACTAAGCGTCCATGCACTCTACTCCTCCCTGATCTGTCTTAGACCTTGGTGCAAGGATCTTCCCTCCCTTCCAGTCTTTGGCTCATACCTGACAGTATTGCAAGGTTAATGAATCTGGGCCTTTGTATTGGGCCTAACTTGTCTTTCCCAAACATATATCCTTTGCTTTTTTCCCCATTAATTTGACCTCCACTGTGTGTTAGGTGTGGCCTACTCTTAGTACAGATAACATGTTTATCTGAGCTTGTATCAGGGCTGTGACTTCAGCCTGATTATCCAACATGAAGTACCAAACACCAAATACAACACTTCCTGAGTGCTCCATTTCTGGGCTAAGTCCTTTCTTTGAGCCATTGCTGCTGCTGTTGCTAAGTCGCTTCAGTCGTGTCTGACTCTGTGCGACCCCATAGACGGCAGCCCA
>NW_011408279.1:0-514 GCF_000754665.1 Bison bison bison | reverse complement strand
CTCTAGAGGCTTGCTGCTTCCACCTCTATGGGGCGGCTGACCCTCTTTGCAGCCTGCACCCCTGGGACCTGGTTACTTTCCAAATCCTCACTGGAGTCTGGGGCCTCTTGCACCTAGGAGAGCATCCAGGATACCAACCCTGCCATCTGCTAGAGCCTGTCCTCTGCTCAAACAGCCTGACTAGCTCCTAGCTGGCTCTGTGGATGGCTCATAAGATACCCCTCTGTCTCTCACACTCAGGCTCAAAAGCTAGGACCTCACAGTCACATTCACAAGACCCCGAGTTTCCTCCAACACGTGGGATTCCACAAGGAATGGTCTAATACACCTCAGGATCATAGACATGTGCCCTGCACTTCTATGGCAATGAATACTACTGACCCACCACAAGGAGATCACCCAGACACTGTGTCAAGTCCTGTTGGCTCCACCTGAAGCACTGTGGAAGGGGATGCCGCCCTGGGACTTCCAGATAAAGATACACACATGAGGTCATCAGGACCAGGGCCTAAGC
>NW_011408278.1:0-747 GCF_000754665.1 Bison bison bison | reverse complement strand
GTCCAACATCAGAGACCCTTGGAAGGACTGCTTTGTGCTGTGATTATAGGAGGCTAGGGAACCTTTTGGCCTTAGCTTATGAAATGCAGAGGAAGCCAATTGTACCATCACTGGAGTAAACCATGACCTCAAGAGTCTCTTCTTTATTCTCCTGGGGCCTTGAAATGATAATAGGAAAGACCTTGAAGTCTTCTGTCCCCTTCACCTGAATCTTTCTGTGGATTTTATCAAGAATTGTTCTTGTTCTTTGGTGAAAACCTCTCTCACAAACAACCTTGCAGAAATGCTCCATAAATCTTATTGTAATAGACTATTCTAAAACACAAACTTTTAACTCCTGGAGTCACTCAACTTTGTAAAATATCATTAAATTTAGAGGAATAAAAGTAGTCTTATGTGTTAGCAATCAGTGGTCTCTACCAGATGACTGATTAGTTATCAGATTACACAGTGTAGGTTATGCAGGTTCAAATTCAGATACATGTGCTTTACATGACAAAGCACAGATTTATACCTGGGGATTTTTTTTTAACACCATGTAACTATTTATGAAGTAGTTAATTTAAAGATTGTACTTGTAGATATTATAATAAATTGGGATATTGTATTTTACTCAGTTTACATTTAGTTTCAGGATGTTTGCCTTCTATAAAATGTGTTTCAAGACTCCCTAAAAAGACAAAATAGACACTCTTTGAGCAGTTTACAAGATACAGATCTTTATCTCCTACAAAGGAAGGGAAACAA
>NW_011408277.1:0-614 GCF_000754665.1 Bison bison bison | reverse complement strand
CACGAGAGCTCCGGGCCTGGTGTTTATGGGGTAGCGCTGGGGACAGGTGGCCGGGCCAAGGTTCCGGGGTTCCTCCATGCAGGGCGTGGATGGGCCCTGTTGTCGCCCGCTGTCGTTTCGTCGCCCTTAATGGGCCTTTTTTGCCACCAAGTAAGTGCTGATATGGTTTGCTTCGTTGTCTTCTGCTGAGGAAACTTTGGGTCTCTGGATGTATGCGGGGCTCTGGGCCTTTGGGACGCCAACTTTGGTGCCCGGTTTGGCCTTTGCTGCTGGACCTGCCCGCCTGGGCCTGTGCGCCGGCTCCCGTGTGGTGTTTGGCTGACTCGACTTGTGGTGCCACTTCTGGTCTCTGGGCAACCCAAGGGCGGTGGGGTGAGGTGAGGCACTGTGGGTCTTCTACCCTGTGTGTTCCCCACTGTGGGCACTCGGTGAAGGCTGAGATGCGAACCCCGCCCTGTGGGCTTTGTGTCACGTGTCAGGTGTTCTCGAATCTCTTGGGGTTGTGGGCCGCTCTCGCCCAAGGCGAGGTGGGGGGCTGAGGTTGCCGGTGAGGCTTAAAGCGGGCCTCTCTGGTGACTGTTCTTGCCGTGCCTTCCCCCCGCCCCACCTTGGCT
>NW_011408276.1:0-734 GCF_000754665.1 Bison bison bison | reverse complement strand
GGGGTGTGAATCCCCAAAGTCACTCAGGTAGACACAAATATACAGCATGGTCCCTGAGTTGAGTTCACAGTATGGCTCACCCTTGGGAGTGTCTCTATTTTTTAATGAGAAAAAAACATAATTTTCTTAATTACTTTACTGAAATATACTTTGGAAGAGGTTACAATACTCTTAGTACAAGCTACAACAATTTTCATTAAATGTAAGTATTTTTGTTAAATACTTTTCAAGATTCTTATTTAAATTAAAGAAGTCTTCAGTAAATCAACCTATAAAGACTACATGGCTTCTAGTGAGTTGTTTAAATTAAGTGATTTACTTTAATTCTGATGTGGGAAGCTAAAATTAACAATATTTTTGGCAGAGTAACACCTATGCAACCCTAGTAGCAGTGAAATGGTATTCATTTCACTCATTTCAGAGGAAGAACACAAGATATTGAACTTATTTTTTATATCTTTAAGATTCATGGGACGCATTTGGTTTTGAACTTTGCTTATATAGCTGAATGATGTCCTTGGTGGACATTCAAGTAGTAGTATTTGTTTTCAATAAAAAATAAAAAAATTAGGGAAATATTAAAAAGAAATCTATAAAACTGTAGAGAGATATGCCAGACTTTGCATTAATTTTTTTGAGTTTAAAATCATGCAGGTGAAAGCAATTTGGAGCAGTACAGCAAACTTGAGTTCTGAATTAAACCCCAAAGTAGTCTGAAATATGTTGCCTGGTAT
>NW_011408275.1:0-620 GCF_000754665.1 Bison bison bison | reverse complement strand
ATACCCTGCTGGCTCAGACAGTAAAGCATCTGCCTACGATGTCAGAGACCCACATTCAATCCCTTGGTTGGAAAGATCTCCTGGAGAAGGAAATGGCAACCCACTCCAGTATTCTTGCCTGGAAAATCCCATGGACAGAGGGACCTGGTCAGCTATAGTCCATGGGGTCACAAAGAGTCGGACATGACTGAACAACTTCACTTTCACTTTCATGGGTCTTATATTAGTTTGCTATCACTGCCATAATAAATCACCATAAACTTATTAGCTTAAAACTATGAAAGTCTGTTGTCTCACACTCCTGGGTGTCTGAAGCCTAAAATGAATAGGCTGGGCTCCTTCTGTCTTGGGGCTGTAGGAGAGAATCTATTTCTTGTCTTTTCCAGCTTATAAAGGCCCCCTGCATTCCTTGACTTGTGACCCCCTTTTAGCAGTGGCATGACTCTGACCTCTGCTTCCATCTGCACATCTTCACTGACTTTGACCTTTCTGCTTCCTCTTTTAAGATACCTTTCTGATGACATTGCATCCATTGGGAAAATCTAGGATAATTTCTCCATCTCATGATCTTTAGTTTAATCACATCTTCAGAGTTCCTCTTGCTGTGTAAGAGAACATAT
>NW_011408274.1:0-534 GCF_000754665.1 Bison bison bison | reverse complement strand
GAGCAAGAGTCTTTTAACTTCATGGCTGCAGTCACCATCTGCAGTGATTTTGGAGCCCCCAAAATATAAAGTCTGTCACTGTTTCCACGGTTTTCCCATCTATTTCCCATGAAGTGATGGGACCAGATATCTTGATCTTAGTTTTCTGAATGTAGTGTTTTAGGCCAACTTTTTTACTCTCTTCTTTCACTTTCATCAAGAAGCTCTTTAGTTCTTTGCTTTCTGCCATAAGGGTGGTGTCATCTGCGTATCTGAGGTTATTGATATTTCTCCAGCTATCCTGATTCCAGCTTGTGCTTCATCAAGCCTGGCATTTTGCATGATGTGCTCTACATATAAGTTAAGTAAGCAGGGTGACAGTATACAGCCTTGACGTACTCTTTCCCTGATTTGGAACCAGTCTGTTGTTCCATGTTCAGTTCTAACTGTTGCTTGTTGACCTGCATACAGATTTCTCAGGAGACAGGTCAAGTGGTCTGGTATTCCCATCTCTTGAAGAATGTTCCACAGTTTGTTGTAATCCACACAGCATAG
>NW_011408273.1:0-665 GCF_000754665.1 Bison bison bison | reverse complement strand
CCTGTGCACCACAACTACTGAGCCTGGTCTCTGGTACCAAGGAGCCACAATTAATGAAGCCCGTGCACCGCAACAAGAGAAGCCACCAACTAGAGAGCAGCCCCACTCACCACAACTAGAGCAAAGCCCATGCAGTAATGAAGACCCAACACAGCCAAACTAAATAATAAAATTAAATTTTTTTAAAAAAAATCAGAAGTATGTCTTTGGGAAACTTTTGTTTTGCTGTGCTTTTTTCTCATGCTGAAGGTTTTGTCTTGATCACAGGCATTAGAGTTTGGGTGTAGCCTTTCTGTTTTTTTCAAGCATTGGGGTCCATTTTTTCAAGACTGGACAAACATGGATGAACGCTTGCCTGCCAGGGCTTCTCTAAACAAACATGATGTGATGGGCAACGGGTCATAGGACATGAAGAGCACACACCAATACACAAACATTGATATTATCTGACATACCTGGCCCTGTTTGTAGTTTCACAATTGGATCAAAGCATGATAGAGTTGGAAGGACCTTCGGAGACCATCTATTCCAAGCTTCTCCACCTAATCTACCCATACTTACAGATGGAGGGAGGGGCTAAAAGTGGCTTGTCTGTGGTTATACACGCAGAATAATTGATCAAAAATAAGATGTGGGGAAATTCCTGGCAGTCTAGTGGTTAGGAC
>NW_011408272.1:0-620 GCF_000754665.1 Bison bison bison | reverse complement strand
TCACCTTTTAGAGCTCACATTTCTTTACTTTTTAAAGAATTTATTTATAATTGGAGGATAATTGCTTCACAACATTCTGTTGGTCTCTGCCCTACAACAACATGGATCAGCTTTAAGTGCACGTTTGAGCCTTCTTCCTAGAGGCCCCCCGACCCCCGCCACTCCCATCTTCCACTGCACCACTCTAGGTCATCACAGAGCACCAGCCTGAGCTCCCTGTGATATACAGGAGCTCCTGATCAGCCTTCCATACAGGGCAAGGCATGTATGTTAACATGCCACTCTCAATTCATCCCAGTTTCTCCTTCCCCTTCTGGTTCACATATTTTTTTATGTCTGAATTTCTATTCTTGCCATGCAAATACAGTTCATTGGTACTATTTTTTCTAGATTCCATATATATGTGTTAATACGTGATACTTGTTTTTTTCTGTCTTCCTTCACTCTGTGTAATAGGCTCTTCAGTACCATGTTTCTAGATTCCATATATATGAGTTAATATACAGTATTTGCTTTTCTTTTTCTGACTTCACTTTGTATGACAGGCTCTAGGTTCATCACGACACTAACTCAATTTTTTTCCTTTTCGTGGCTGAGTAATATTCCATTATATTTCTATA
>NW_011408271.1:0-648 GCF_000754665.1 Bison bison bison | reverse complement strand
TTCATGTGTTTATTGGACATTTACATATCTTCTTTGAAAACATGTCTAATCAAATCCTTTGCCATTTTAATTGCTTTTTATTTGTCTTTATTGGGTGGCAAGAGTTCATTATATATTCTGGATACAAGTTCCATATCATATATATGATTTGCAAGTATTTTCTCCTATCCTATGAGTTGTCTTTCTAATTTACCAATGGCATCATTTGAAGCATGTTGCTAATTTTAAAGCCAAACTAAGTAAGTTTCATGGTTTTGCTCTGAGAAGTGTTTAAGGAAAATACTTCTTATTCATTATATTATTCATCAAATCCTGTTACTGATGTAGTGGAGTCAACACTTAAGTTACTCAAGATATCCATGTCACTGGTTTATTAAATCATTGTAACTCTTAGGATATTCTGGTAGATTGAGCTCTGGGGACAAAGATGCCAGAACAAAGCTATTTCAGGGAAGTTTGATTAACCAAAAATGATTTTTTGCTTCAATCACAATAGAAACTTATATGTATATGCTTTAAGTTATGACTGGTAAAAAAAAAAAAAGCTGATATGTTACAGTTCCTATAATAAAAAGGCTGACTTCATTTTTTTAACTTTGACTACTTGATAGGTTTTAAGCCTCACCCCTCCCTCTCCTCTGCTCCACA
>NW_011408270.1:0-582 GCF_000754665.1 Bison bison bison | reverse complement strand
TTTACACTGTCTTTGACATCTATTGTGTTTTGTATACATATAGTACACCTCAGTTTTGACCAGATGAATTTGAAGTCCTCAAATGTGTTGGACAACCCAAGGTTTACAGTATTATTAGTTAGGACTTCTATGGATGCAAGGGAGTGAATATATTTCTCAGTAATTAGAAGGACAGTTTTGGTAGGTGTCTTGGTTTGGGTTCCCCAGTAGCAGACCCTGAGACAAGGATTTGAGTGGAAGTAGTTTATTTTGGAAGTGATCCCAGGAAAACACATTTAGGGAGTGGAAAAGTGATATACAGAAGGAAGGGAGGAAGTCAATAAAGAGTGTGTTAACAAACAAGTTACAGCTTGGGCTACTGGATTCCTTCTTGCTGGGTCACCATGGGATAGAGAATTGCTTCAACTGATGGGCAACGCACTGGGGCATTTATCTACCAACTCCCCATTGATCGGTGGCTGAGGGTTGAATCCAGGGGTTTTGGCTTGTCTTGCATGTGGCCCCAATGTGCTGTACAAGCATAGAGCTCCCAAAACAGTGAGCTGCCTTAATTCTGGAGGAATGTCAGAGGATAGGAGCTGG
>NW_011408269.1:0-509 GCF_000754665.1 Bison bison bison | reverse complement strand
TTCAAGAAGCTTTGCAAAGGAGACGAGACCTTGAAGATGAAGAGCATAGTGGTTGGCCATTGGAAGTTGACAATTGATCATTGAAGCTGATCCTTTTAAAACTACATGAAAAGTTGCTAAAGAACTCAGTGTTGACCATTCTATCATCATTCTGCATTTGAAGCAAATTGGAAAGGTGAAAAAACTCGATAAATGGGGGCATCATGCTGCTGCTGCTGCTAAATTGCTTCAGTCGTGTCCGACTCTGTGCGACCCCATAGACAGCAGCCCACCAGGCTCCCCATGAGTTGCCTGTAAATCAAAAAATTGTCATTTTGAAGTGTCATCATCTTTTATTCTGTGTGATGACAGTGAACCATTTCTCAGTTGGATTGTGATGTGTGATGAAAAGTGGATTTTATATGACAACCAGGGCTGACCAGGCCAGTGGTTGGACCAAGAAGAAGCTCCAAAGCACTGCTGCTGCTAAGTCACTTCAGTCATGTCCAACTCTGTGCGACCCCATAGAT
>NW_011408268.1:0-786 GCF_000754665.1 Bison bison bison | reverse complement strand
GAGTGGATTGCCATTTCCTTCTCCAAGGGATCTTCCCAACCCAGGGATTGAACCTGGGTCTCCCGCATCGTAGACAGACGCTTTACCGTCTGAGCCACCAGGGAAGTCACTTGTCAACTACTACAAAACACCATGAATATAAAAATAAACTGTTAGTGCATGTATTTCTATACTCTTAGATAAAACATAATAATTTAAAACATTGTTTAAAATTATACACAGTTCTAAGAAACCAGAGACATGGACAGATTCTTTGATATCTAATTAGAAACATAAAATAATTGATAAATTTTAAAATAAAAAACATATAAAGTTTTATATATTATTAAAGCTGAATTTGAATAAATATATATATTTAATTGCTATCAACCTATTTATCATCTATCAATATAATGATAAGCAATGGAAAAGTACATACCTAAATCTACTATGCTGGTAACGATAACCCTGTATACGAGATAGCAAAAGAGACACTGATGTATAGAACAGTCTTACACTACTGTAAGTTTGTACAGATCATATTCCTAAGATGTGTCTTTGTTTAAGAAAGTCTTGATTACATAAATCATATTTAGAAAAAAATATTTAGTTAACAGTTTATATCTGAACACTGTTTATATGTTATGAAAAATGCTTAATTACAAAGGCTGATGTATGTTTTATTTCTGTTTTTTTAAATGACCTACAGTACTTGGTAGGTGTACTAAAATTGTTTGGGGAGTGGGGTTTAGAGACTTCTAATAGATGTATAGTTAATTTGGTAATTCTCTCGCATGAGGTATAAGC
>NW_011408267.1:0-589 GCF_000754665.1 Bison bison bison | reverse complement strand
TCAGCATCAGTCCTTCCAATGAATATTCAGGGTTGATTTCCTTTAGTATTGACTGGTTTGATCTCCTTACAGTCCAGGGGAAAAAGTAATTTGATGTCTTGGAAAACTTGGATGACCCTTTCTTTCAAAAGTAATTCTTGAACTCCAGATTGGGACAAGAATCCATCCTCTGTGGTCCCTTAATACACAAGGAAAACCTCTGTGCACTCATCACATTTTATTCAGTGGATACCTTTTTTAAGCTTGTCTCTCAGTATTCTAAAGGCTCTTTGGGGACAAGGCACTGCCCTGACTTACCTGTATTCCCTAGTTACCTATTTTGGTATCTTGTGCATCAAAAACCCTTAATAAATACTTGTTTAACAGAACTGAAATGGGAGTAGGGGATGAATGTAACCACATTTTCTTTTAAGAACCTCCATTCATTTTGAAGCAGGCTTTATTTAAAAGGTGAGATTACATTTGCTTTTCCATCTCCATATGAATTGCCTTCCTCCCCTTTGGAACCCTGAACTATTACCCCCAGTATCTTCTTTGGTCTATAGCTAAAGTTGGTGTCTAAGTGAGGGTTTCACCCATTTTGATGAGT
>NW_011408266.1:0-693 GCF_000754665.1 Bison bison bison | reverse complement strand
CCAGTATTCTTGCCTGGAGAATTCCATGGACAGAGGAGCCTGATGGGCTACTGTCCACTGTGTCATAAAGAACTGGACATGACTGAAGCAACTCAGTATACATGCACATACCATTTCTCTATATTCAACATCTAGATCTCATATGCAAAGCAGAAACAGTGATACGAATGGGGAAAGCAAACATATGAATGTCAAGGGGAAGGGGAGGATTGGATGAACTGGGAGATGTCCTAAAGCATACCTTGTGAAATATCATTCATTTTGGGATTTTGGATTTTTCACCTTAATAATCATCAGCAATATACTGGCATAATTTCTGTTATCCAGTATGAAAAGCAGAACTTGAAATGATGCCCCATAATCTTTAGAGAGTGAGTGGAACCTATGAAAATGATGAGCTATCAATCCTATGATTATGTTACATTATATGGTCAAAGAGAGATTATATTGGGTGGGCCTGACCAATTCAGGTGAGACCATAAAATCATCCCTTTCTCTGGCTGATGGCAGAAAAGAAGTGACCTAGAAGAAGAAACTAAATATCCTCTTGTGAACTTCCGATGTAGGCCATGGAAATGTAGGTCTCTAGCTAGGAGCTAAAAGCAGGAAGTTCCTGGCCAGCAGTTAGTTTTCAGTCCTTATGTGCTTATGACTCTTTGTGACCCCACGGACTGTAGCCCTCCATGCTCCTCT
>NW_011408265.1:0-568 GCF_000754665.1 Bison bison bison | reverse complement strand
GATACTTAAGAGACATTGAAATCTATTTTTTGACTTAATACTAAGCAGAAGTTACCCAACATCATGCCTCTATTATTTTTTTTTTTTTTTTTGGTTAAAATAAAATTCCATATAAATTGAAGAATAAAAGTGTCTGGGGAAGGGCAGTGACTTTTTTTTTTGCTTTTCTATATTTGTAATTTGCTTTCATTTGACCATGTATTGCACAATAAAGAAAAATAAGAATTTTTAAAGACTTTTTTGGTTTTCACAATAGCGCAAGAATAAAGAGATGGTGAGGATTTCCAGTACTGAAAAAGGAGGCAGGCTTTTTCTAAAGCTTTGCGATTTCAAAGGCAAAAGCTTAAGCCCAAGCTTCCTGGATTGCTCTCGCCTTTCCCTTGAGAACAGAAGGAGCCATGGGTGTTCTAAGGATCCCCTTTGGAAAGGGACGGCAGGCCAAGGGGCTGAGGGTCGTCTTACCGGGTGGCACTGAGCTCACAGACAAGGGAGACCATCCATAGGAGCTGCCCTCAGTCCCCCACACGAGAAAATCTGCCTCCAGCCGAGGAAAGTCACTGCAGCACAA
>NW_011408264.1:0-539 GCF_000754665.1 Bison bison bison | reverse complement strand
AGACAATATTCTGTTTATTTGCTTCATTTTTTTTACACCACAATGTTCATAGCAGGACTATTTATAATAGCCTGGACATGCAAACAACCCGTGTCCATTGACAGATGAATGGGAAAAAAAAAAAAAGTGGTATACATATGCAATGGGATAATATATAGTCCTTAGGAATTAGTTTAGTTCTGAACCTAATTCAGGTGTCAAGAATCCATAATCAATCCAATGCAGTTAATGTCTCCATTGCAAATAGCTCTTTATTCTGAAGGAGCTGAAGGATTCCAAATATTAGGAGCCCACTTAATCAGTGGAATCAATTTGCATCTAAACCCATGTTGTAATAAATTTTATGGAATGTAAAAAAAATGAAGCAAATAAACAGAATATTGTCTATATTAGAGTGAAAGAAAAATTAAGAAGATAAACATAATGTATTGTGATGTGAAACTTCTGATGTTATTTTTTCAGGAGAGAAGGGAGAATAAATCTTAAAGAGAAATCAACTGTCTGTCTCCCAGATCACTTGTGAATCCTTTCAAATGCAT
>NW_011408263.1:0-514 GCF_000754665.1 Bison bison bison | reverse complement strand
TGTTCCTTTTGAGCTCAGTCCATATTGCAGGGCCCTGAACATCCTGCTCTGAGCTCCGAGAGGCTTAGCGTGACCAGTCCTCTGGTGGACATTGGTCTGGGCTGGAGGCTGCTGTGTGGCTGCTCGCTGAACGGTGGTGACTGATCCCCACCGTGGTCTCTGTCAGAGCCACTCAGGATGTCCAGGGGTGTTTGGCCACTCACGTTCACCCCACATTCTTGAAGGCTGTGGGCGGTCTGAAATTTACAGAAGCATTGATTGGAGAGGAACTCTCCCCCTTTCCTGATAATTACCTCCTCCTTCTCCTCTGTCTCCTTTTTCTCCTCCATCTCCTCTTTCTCTTTCTTCCTCCATCACCTCCATTATATCCTCCCCCTCTTCTTTCTTCATCTTCTTCATCAATTCCATCTCCTCCCCCTTCTTCCCATCCATCTTCATCACCTTCATCTTCTCCATCACCTCTTCCTCTTCATCCTTTTTTCCTTCATCTTCTTCATCACTTTCATCTCCTCCT
>NW_011408262.1:0-522 GCF_000754665.1 Bison bison bison | reverse complement strand
ATGCAATCATATCTTTCCCATTCCCTCCACGGACCCTGCCGAGCCTTTAAAAGAGTCCGCAAACCTAAAACTGCATGTATTATGCATTGCTCAATGTATACAAAATTATCAGTTCGTAAAATGTGAAGGTTTATTTCGAAAAGTACACACTTAGAATTCACTTCAAATGGTTTTAATTTTTTTTAATGACAAATGGCACATCTCTCTTTGCCAGTTACCCAGAGGCAGACCCAAATCTGAGAACAGAAGAAGCCATCAGCACCACCATGAACAACAAATACGAGTCTCTGTCTTCCTATTCTCTGCAGTCAAGTTGTCATTTCCATAACAGGAAGAGGAGGGGAAAAAGACAGAGGGAAACCCGAAACTCCAGGAACACATGTTCAGCAGAAGAGAACTTGATCTCCTCCTTGTTTTTTGAGCTACTAAGATGAGCAGCTTTTGCTTCTTGAGAAATCCCTGTTCTCACCTTCACAGATTCGAGAAACCAAAGATTTCCACCCAGATTGAGACTCTCTCCTC
>NW_011408261.1:0-547 GCF_000754665.1 Bison bison bison | reverse complement strand
GATGCACACAACTCACTTTCTTCATGTCGAAATAATCTTCTCACTGATTTTCAAAAGTATATATGTCAATAAACTTACCAGTAATATATTATGATTGACCATAAAAAGTCGTTTGTTACTTTTTATTATACCTCTAAGTAGTTCTAATGATTTGTCTAAGATTATCTAAAAACTGTATTAATAAGACTATACTTTTCTCCTTTATCTCTTTTCCAGATTGCTTCTATAAGCAATGAAAGGCCACACCTTTTTATTTTACAGTTTTTAGACTATTCCTAGAGAACACGGAGAATGAGCTGAATAAGAGTAAAGGACAAAGTCTAATGCTGTTCATGGTCTAATGCTCAGCTTTGTGGCAGGAACTTATAGACAGACAGAAAATATTTGTTAAATGAATGTTAACCCTTAACCTCCTTGCATTTTTTTTTTTTTACTGTTACTTAATTTTTGTTGTATCTCCCACTTCTTTTAAAGAGTTGGGTTGCTTTTCTGGGTGCCTGATGTCCTCTGCCGGCATTCAGAAGTTGTTTTGTGGAATTTACTCGAC
>NW_011408260.1:0-589 GCF_000754665.1 Bison bison bison | reverse complement strand
TAGGATTGGAATGAAAACTGACCTTTTCAGGTCCTGTGGCTACTTCTGAGCGATATGATCATTACATTTTTATGTTTTTGAGAAAACGCTTGTTTTGCACACATAGATCACACCATTTTACATCTCCACAAGTAAAGTTTGAGTTCCAATTTCTGTACATTTTCCCCAATATTTGTCATTGGTCTTTATTCTTGATTTCCCCCAGGTCCATCCTGAGTGCCTTATTAAGGAGGAAGTAATAATGCAGGACCCACATTTGAGGAGAGTGAGTTAGCTTCACATACTTGATGGATAGCTGAGTGTCCATATCAATTATTTAGAATGTTTCTGTGTAGAGATTTTTATTCAACACTACTCATAAAACTTACGTTTTTTTTGTTTTTTTTTTTTTTTACCTGTTTGGACACCTGAAATTTCTTTTAAACTTTTGGGAGCTTTCCTGGTCGCTCAGACTCTAAAAGCATCTGCTTGCAATGCAGGAGACCTGGGTTCTGAAAATCCCCTGGAGAAGGAAATGGCAACCCACTCTAGTACTCTTGCTTGGAAAACTTCATGGATGAAGGAGCCTCATAGGGTATGGTCCATGGGG
>NW_011408259.1:0-534 GCF_000754665.1 Bison bison bison | reverse complement strand
TAGTAAAATCACATTTTAAAAAAAATCAAGGAAAATGGGTTAAGAGACATCAGCATAAAACCGACAGATGATAAAAAGCAGAGGTTCTGAAGAGCTGAATTAGAAAACCAAAGAGAGCTGAAAACTACATCTGTAGTAATGAGGACCCAGAAGACAGCAACTGAACTAAAAAATCTGGAAAGACCCAGAACTGGAATTACTAGGGGACTATGAAATGTTTCCCTGGTGTGGAAATGTGAGTGGGCTAGAAAACAGGAAGACTAATCTAAAAACTACATAGGAATCAGTTCCACCCCAACATCCTCTCTCCAACAAAACTAAGAAATTACCCCTTACAACCCTTGAAGAAGACTCTAGGTTAGGACTCTGAATGGGTTGGAACCCAGGGGGTTCTTAATTTGTAAATGACTGGCATAGCAAAATGTAGGAGTAAGGTAAGAAGTTAAAAAAGAAGAAAAAAAAGAAAATGGCATCTGGTCCCATCACTTCATGGCAAATAGATGGGGAAACACTGGAAATAGTGGAAACAGTGAG
>NW_011408258.1:0-553 GCF_000754665.1 Bison bison bison | reverse complement strand
GATACCGCCTCTCAAAACAAATGATAAAAGTCACTTTGCCGAGGTCATTTCAACCTAAACTGAACAAACTGCTCTAGAATGTGCCATAGGGATCCTTCATGTTGAGGCAAAGAGGTAGACAAAATGATTCATTTAAATGATTCTATCTGCATTGTTTTAATTTTGTGGAAGAATATAATGACTCTTGGCATTTTGATAGTATATTTTATTGGAAGAGTTGTAATGAAGAATCCTAGCAAGGTTAAACAACTTGTTCAAAGTCACATAGTCACTGAAGGCAAATCTGGACTCAAGGCTCTGAGTCCCTGAAACCCTCATGTCCTGAACAACTATCTTCCCCAAAACTCACAGACCTTCTGACTTTTTAATGTCCTAAAAACATATGAAGATAATGTGAGTCTTTCAGGGAAAAATGTCAGCTAGTGAAAATGGCAATTGTTATAAATTAATAAGAACTGATAGTACTAAATGAACACTGTATCATGGCAATGTGACCTTTAGTTTGTTACACAATTTCTCTGATAGGACAAACTTGAAAGCAGTAGTTTCTAGA
>NW_011408257.1:0-600 GCF_000754665.1 Bison bison bison | reverse complement strand
CCCCCCCAAAGCTTTTTATTTTGTATTGCAGTATAGCCGATTAACAAACAATGTCGTGATAGTTTCAGGTAAAGTGAAGGGACTCAACCATACATATACATGTATCCATTCTCCCCCAAATTCTAAAGGAAATAAATCCTGAATATTCATTGGTGGGACAGATGCTGAGGCTGAGACTCCAATACTTTGGCTACCTGATGCAAAGGGCCAACTCATTGGAAAAGACCCCAATGCTGGGAAAGGTTGAGGGCAGGAGGAGAAGGGGATGACAGAGGTTGAGATGGTTGGATGGCATCATCGACTCAATGGACATGAGTTTGAACAAACTCCGGCAGATGGTGAAGGACAGGGAAGCCTGGCGTGCTGCAGTCCTTGGGGTCACAAAGAGTTGGAGATGACTGAGCGACTGAACAATAACGTCTGTGCTATACAGACTTAAAATGGCTACCCATTTTAAGTATAGGACTGTGTACATGTCGATCCCAAACTCCCTCACTATCCCTTCCCCGAATCCTTCCTCCCGACACCCAGCAGCCATAAGTTCATTCTCTGTCCCTTTCTCTTCTGTAAGTTCGCTTGTATCATTTCTCTTTAGAGTCC
>NW_011408256.1:0-630 GCF_000754665.1 Bison bison bison | reverse complement strand
CCTGGTGCTGGGAAAGACTGCAGGCAGGAGGAGAAGGAGATGACAGAGGATGAGATGGTTGGATGGCATCATCAACTCAATGGACATGATTTTCAGCAAGCTCCAGGAGTTGGTGATGGACAGTGAAGCCTGGAGCACTGCATTCCATGGGGTTGCAAAGAATCAGACACGACTGAGCGACTGAACTGAACCAAACTGGAAACATTTCACAAGACCTGAGTTGGTTAATTTTTCAAAACAGAACACAACAAGAACTGCCTCATTTGATGTTCTTGAGGGTAGAAAGATATACACAGAGAAAATAAAATATCCACTTTAAAGAGAGGAACAGAAATTTCTAGCTATGGGATCTAAATTCTTGAGACCTCAGCTATCTAAATTAAATGTGTACTAGCACGGCGGCCTATCTCACAGTGTTGTCATGCAAACAATAACCCGGTGTACGAGACAGCAAAAGAGACACTGATGTATTGAACAGTCTTATGGACTCTGTGGGAGAGGGAGAGGGTGGGAAGATTTGGGAGAATGGCGAATGAAACATGTAAAAATATCATGTAGGAAACGAGTTAGCCAGTCCAGGTTCGATGCATGACGCTGGATGCTTGGGGCTGGTGTACTGGGACGGCCCAG
>NW_011408254.1:0-604 GCF_000754665.1 Bison bison bison | reverse complement strand
TAATAGGCTGGTCAGTAATCAAAGCCAACAGGGTCGTTTCTTACTCTATACCCACTGATACAGTCTCTCAACTTTTATCCACAGCTCAAAGCATTACTGATGGGGAGGGGTCCTGCCAGTACAAAGTCAAGTTAGCACTCTGCCCTTCCACCCACCCCTTCTTATAAATTTCTAGCTAGACACCATCACTTCTTAGTCACTTCTATTCCTGAGAAGACTGAAGTAAAATGATCTCTTGGGAAATTCCTGACATGTAAATCTAAGAAGCTGAGAAGAGCCCAGACATAATTCCAGAGAGAAGGGTGACTCCAGAACTTTTGCCACACACTACACATTCCATTGAAGTGCCAAGCAGTGGACAATCCACAATTCTTCTTAACCTCTAAATCCTTTATTAGATCTCAAAATATATATTAAGTATCTACTAGGTTATGCCAGATGCTATGCTAGGTGTTGATGGTGAAAAGACATGATCCCTCACTAAGCTAGAAAGCTCTTTATTTCCTTTACCATCTTAGTATCCTATCCCTTTTTGCCTGAAAGATACCACCATTATTGTCCAGTCTGAAAGAGAAGCCCAGATCGAGTGTCCCTAGAGGTCCCT
>NW_011408253.1:0-546 GCF_000754665.1 Bison bison bison | reverse complement strand
TAACAGAGAACAGGAGAGGGAGGCCAAGGCCCATGAAAGGGAGAAAAGGAAGCTATAGTCCCCCTCCATCTCACAATACCCAATCCCTATGTAGTCTTCGGACAAATCCCACCCAGTGCCAAGTGGTTTACAGTCTTGGATCTCAAAGATGCATTCCTTTGCATGTCACTGACTAAAGAATCCCAATATCTTTGTGCCTTTGAGTGGGAGGCTCCAGGAAAAAAATCACCAACAGATGATTTGGACCTCAGGAGTTCAGAGATAAACCCCATCAGTTTGGGCAGGCTCTTAGCCACGATCTCCTAGGTCTGGACCTGGGACCTAATGGGAAAACATTACAATACATAGATGACCTACTAATCTGCTCTCCAGATGAGAAAAATGCCCAACAATATGCAATTCAGGTTTTAAAGTTTTTGGCAGAGAAGGCATATAAAGTCTCCTGTGATAAGACACAGATGGTCAAGACAAAGGTCACTTACCTGGGATTTCAGATTACACATGGGTCCAGGAGGCTGTCCTCTGATCGAGTACCAGGAATCCTTC
>NW_011408252.1:0-691 GCF_000754665.1 Bison bison bison | reverse complement strand
ATCGATCCAGCGCGGGGTGGCGAAATTGATGGCCTCGGCGCAGTTGAAGCCGTGGTTGAAGCCCGAGTGGTAGCCGTAGGGGAAGGTCACCATGAACTCGCCCGCCTCCTGCGTGACCCGACCGAAGGGGATGCCGTTGTCCCGGAGCACCGTGGGCAGATGAGCGCCGCCTTGTGGCGCAGGAAGGCCTCGCAGCTCCGCGAGCTCTCCGGGAAGAGCGCGCTGGCCAGGCGTTCCAGGCGCCGGCCGTGCTCGGGCGGCACCGCGTACCAGGTCTTGGGCTCCCCGAAGTGCAGGAAGTTGATGCTATAAAGGTCCATGTCCTCCGTGTGCCAGGCGAAGGCGGTCTTCCACATGCCGAAGTACAGGTAGGGGGTGTTGACGCCCTCGATGACCACCCCGCACTCCTGCTCCAGCAGGTCCTGGATGGTCCCCAGGCGTCCCAGGTTCCACTGCTTCGTGTTTTCATCAAATAAAGAGCCACTGATGTCCGCGCCGTATATTGGGGACTCAAAGAGGCGGGTTTTCCAATATTTTCGCTCCAATTCCTCAAAATCGGAGTAGAATGGAGTCTGGTATTTTTCAGTATTTGCTAAGTGGCGGTACTCTGCCACGGTCATGGCTTTCTTCTTTTTGTGGTATTGAGTAAACACACCTGCCCGCCCAGAGACCACCTGCTGGAGCGGAGCGG
>NW_011408251.1:0-503 GCF_000754665.1 Bison bison bison | reverse complement strand
GGGCGGCGTCCTGCCCAACATCCAGGCCGTGCTGCTGCCCAAGAAGACCGAGAGCCACCACAAGGCCAAGGGCAAGTAGTTGCTTGGATTTTAGCAACTCCGATGAGTCCAAACTAAAGGCTCTTTTCAGGGCCACCCATATTTTCTGTAAAAGAGCTTGACATTTGTTAATAATGTTGAATGGCAGAAAAATACAAAACTTAGGAAAACTTTTAGTTTCATATAGTGGCATATATGGATTCCAGGTCAAAAACCCTTAGTGTAAAATTTGGTCAGTTTAGCTCATTCTTTTTCAACTTATTTTTTTCACTGAAATTGCTTCTTCCCACGTGGAATTTTTTAGCACTTAGTCTACTAATACCTCACTCATCCTATTGTATGTTTAAAATCCTGGTATTAACATAAGTAAGACTTATTGGAATAAATGTTGACAGTATCTAGCAATCCTAGACACTGAAATGGCTTATCAAAAAAGTAAAATGTTAGACTTTTTTTTTTTTTTT
>NW_011408250.1:0-567 GCF_000754665.1 Bison bison bison | reverse complement strand
CCATTTCATATGCAGTTATACTATGGCACTGGGCTCCCCAGGTAGCAGGCATGTGGGGTCCCCCCTTTCCTGGCTGGGAGCCCTACCCTACAGTGCTTCATGCAAGCCACCTGCTGTGCTTCTGGATCCCGCTGCTCCCTGGAGCCCTTCACCCTTCCAGGAGAACTCCCTCTGAAAGCAGCTTCTTTTCAAGATGTCCCCACACCATCTCCTTCCTAAAGATCCAGTGGACTCATGGGAAAAACACAGGTGTGTTTGTCATGCTGTTGATGGAAATAAATACATTCCAGGGAAACCGTCTTTCGGGCCCTGTTGGGCTTAGACTATGGCTCCTTGTGATTAACTAATGGAGAGAGTCAAATATCAGGCCTCCAAACCCCAGGGTCCACGTCAAGGCCTCCTCCTGAAGACTCCCTCTATCACTCGCCTTGATTTGAGGGGTCGTGTTCCCTCCCATCCCCAAGCTGGGGACCTGCCTCAGCACCACTCTTCTCTGTAAAGACCCCCTCTCAGCTCTGTGTTCCTTGTCTTTCCTAAGCTGATGTCTGTTTTTCCCTCATGCAGTTT
>NW_011408249.1:0-703 GCF_000754665.1 Bison bison bison | reverse complement strand
TCATTGTGAAAATGATCAAGCAGCAGCAAAGTGAGGGCCATGGAAGTGTTGCATCCTCCAGAAGAAAGGTCCCCAGTTACTCTTTTCTTAGTTGCTCTGTCCTCCTGCATCTCCTAAGGGTAGAGTACTGGATATCTTGCCATTCCTTATGTGTTGGGATGTTTTTTCTGTGAATGTCTGCTCCCAAAGTCCATTATTCCTCTCTAAAGAAACAGCTGAATGCCAGGATGAGAACTCCAAAGAAGAGGCGCAGGGCACCAGAAGTGAGGGGAAAGAAAAGAAGTATAACAGAAAACAAGAAGAACCAGAAAAGGATCTGGACCCAGCAAAGGACAGGCCCAGAAAGTCCAGGTATCTGTGTATAGCTTTGAAAATAACACAGCTGTTCCCAGGCATTTACCAATTTTGTTTTTGCTTTTTAATTCTCAGAGTAAATTAAGAAAACCTTGGTTTGAAATTAGTTCAACTCAAATTTACCTAATGTTTATAGAACATTCCTGTACCCACTAATATAAAGAGCTTGAAGTGAAATACACATCATGGCTTCTCATTTGTTCTTATGAGGTTTTTGTCCTCTATCTGTAAGACTACCAACAATTTGTAAATGTGTCAGTACCTAAGACCAGTATTTCTTTAGAAAACAATGACTAAAAGCAGCAGCAACTGGGCTGTGCACTAGTTTGGCCTTCATTTCTTGACCACA
>NW_011408248.1:0-640 GCF_000754665.1 Bison bison bison | reverse complement strand
TTTTTCCTACTCCTTTCGAAGAGTTGGGTTGCTTTTCTGGGTGCCTGATGTCCTCTGCCGGCATTCAGAAGTTGTTTTGTGGAATTTACTCGACGTTTAAATGCTCTTTTGATGAATTTGTGGGGGAGAAAGTGTTCTCCCCGTCCTACTCCTCCGCCATCTTGGCTCCTCCCTCTGTTGGTTTTTAAAAGAGAGTTCCGTGGCCATATCTTGGACCTATTATGTTGTTTGTTTGTTTGTTTTTTAATTTTAATTATGGTCACTTTGACTTTGAATTTGAGTTGAAGGCTTTTTGTCTTTTGAGTGGAGTTGACAGTGTTATATGGAAAAGACTTATGTGTTTAACTTTTTCTTTTAATTGAATCTAAATGAGGCAAACTCTTCTCTTAGAGAAGTCAGTCCTGGTCAGTAGTCTATGAATTTTTTTTTTTGCCTTTATCTCATGTTGAGAGGATTAGATTGCCATGAACTTTGAGGACAGATACTTTTTTTCCTTGTGAAATTTATGTAAATTCTGTTACATTGTATGCTCAGTTCAAGATTATGTAAAATATGTTTAAAGCAGATGCTAGAATTTTAGTTTTCATACATCAAACATTATAGTTGGATTTTTTTGAAGCTAATAACTAGATTATCAATT
>NW_011408247.1:0-552 GCF_000754665.1 Bison bison bison | reverse complement strand
CCCCCTGCCACAAACCTGCACACCCCCAATTCTCGGCAGCTCAACTCTCTCACAGTTCCCAGACTCTGCATGTCCACTGAGACACCCCTCACTCACACTCAGCTCAAGCTCCCCTCCCACAGGGGGCCTTCATGGTAATCCCTGTGCACAGCATTTTGCATACTGAACCACAATCATCGGCTCATTCCTGCCCACCTTCTTGACTGTGAGTGAGCTGGGAGGGATACAGCAAGCAGAGTGGGAGAGTCAGTAGACAAGTGGAGACAGAACTCCTTGAGGGAGAGTTGACAATTAATAGCTATAATGAACTGCACATACATAAACTTCATGAGTTGATAAGTTCTGACATAAATACACCAACCCGTGAAACCATCACCACCATGAAGAAAATGAGCATATCCATCACTCCAGAAAGGTTCTCTGTTCCCCTCTATGTTTCGCTCCTCCTGGCCCACTTCCACCCAGCCTTCCTCCCTGGCCCCACCTCTTGCTGGAGTCCCAGCTGGGGTGGCTGGAGCCACAGCCTCACTTCTCTGATGCTTCTCTGAAGAC
>NW_011408246.1:0-664 GCF_000754665.1 Bison bison bison | reverse complement strand
AGTATTTCGCATAACTGTCCAGCTCTCTAGACTGCTGACATGTTTATTTCTGTTAGACTTGCAAAACTCCCACTCCAAGGAACTGTTAAAGGCAATTCTCTCAGATGATGAGATGCTGGGGCCCAGAGAGATGGTGGCTTGGCCCAAGTCACCCAAGTAGAAGCCTATAACTTTCCTGAACTGGAATGGAGATTTAAAGACCATCCCCTTCATGAGTGTCCCCTGTCTATTCATCTGGCCTCTGCTTGAACACCTCTAGCAGTAGAGAACTCCTCACTTCCCAGGCCAGTCAATTTATGTTTGTTTACGTCTGACCTCTAGGAAGCTGGAATCAATCTTTCTTTCTCCTTCCCTCCCTCCTCATCCCTCAGTTTTGCCCATGTTCTGGCCACACTGAGAAGATTCCCCTCCAGGAGCAAAACCAGTCCTAGAACTGCCTGATTTCCCTTCCTTGCTCATCCCTCACACTATGCTAGCTCCCTCACCCTAGGACAGAAACAGAGAACAAGAATTAGAGTGTTTCCAACAATACTTTTGGCAGTGCAGTAGTATTTCCCTCTTTGTCTTATGAGTATAATCTTTAATCCATCGTTTTCTCATTCACTCGGTGGGTTTATTGAATATTTTCTTTGTACTAGGCACAGTGCACTAAGCATTAAAGAGC
>NW_011408245.1:0-577 GCF_000754665.1 Bison bison bison | reverse complement strand
TTCCTGCACTGTAGGCAGATTCTTTACCATCTGAGCCACCAGAGATGGGGAAACTGAGGCTTCACGGGGCAAGGCCTTGACTTATTATCAGCTTTTACAGCCCTTTAAACCTCACATTCCAGGGTTAGGTCCTGGGAAAGTGTGAGGTGTCCGTACGGTCACCAGCCCCCCTCCGCCACCCTCCTCCAGCACCAGATCCTGCCTGAGCACAGTCTGATGGCAGCATCACGGGCCCTCCCTTGGGGACTCGGGTGTTTGGAGATTTCAGGAGTGGGGGCACGTGGTGGGGAGGCCTTGAGGAGGACAGGAGACCACCAGGAGCGATGAAGAAAGCCTTACAGCCGTGGAAACCTCAGGGCCACCTTGGGTAAGTCAGTCACTCCAATTCCTTAATTCACCAAATATTCATTGAGCATCTATATGTGAGGCGCTGAGCAATACTGGGGTGTTTTTTTCATATTGTAGCATCCCAGCCTAGGGGCAGTGGGGAAGGGAGAGCAGGGACCACCTATAAAGCATCAGCAAACATAGTATCACAATGTGATAAATGCCCTGGAGGGAAGGTACACCATGTGGC
>NW_011408244.1:0-521 GCF_000754665.1 Bison bison bison | reverse complement strand
TTTAGATCAGGAGCACAAAGAGAAACGTCTTCTATCTCATCTCATACAAACAGATTCTAAATCCCTCTAATTCCTCTGTTTGGTACTATTTTTCTGGGTTTCATAAGAATCATAAAGTGGAGGAAAGAAAAATACCAAACAATTTCTGGCCAAGATAAAGAAGGACTAGCAAATTTAGAACGGGTCAAGAATCTGGCAAACTTAGAATCACGAGCCTCTGTTGAGCCTTATAAGCCATTCTTACTCTTCTGAGCTGAAAATTAAGCCTAGCAGATCTCTAACTAGCTTTATAGCATATTGTGACAATATTGACATATTTTAATTTCCTCCTCTGGGAATGTTTATTACTTATTTTCATATATTACCAGGGCATTATATATGTATATATATATATATATATATATTTCTCCAAAGATTCTATTGTATTGCCATAAAATATCCTTAACTCACGTTGTCTCGTTTCTTAGTCTTAATCATTTTAAAAATGTTTTATCATTTTTTTCACTAAGCAAATCAAAGTT
>NW_011408243.1:0-668 GCF_000754665.1 Bison bison bison | reverse complement strand
TTTTTTTTTTTTTCCCCTTCTGCTGAGCGAATGCTTAGAACTCCAGGCTTCTCTGCACAGATTTGTGCTTACTGACTTGTAGGGAAGGGAAAACCAGACTCAGGGAGTTGCAGAATGAAGTCACCTCTATGCCCACTGGGTGAAAGGAACTCCAAGCTTCCCCATTGCCACCAAGGAGGAGCCCCAGCTCCGGGCCTCAGCAGGTCTTAAGAAAGAGTGGGGACTAAGTAAGAGAAAGAGAGAGAGGAAAGGCATTCCAGGCAGAGGGAACAGTACATGCAGAGGCCCTGAGGCAGGAAGGAGCAGGGCCTTTCAAGGAGTTACACGAAGTCTGTGTGTCTGGAGCAGAGAGAGGGTGAAGATAAGACTGGAGAGAGAGGCAGCAGCTCCTGGTGCAGGAGCCATCACAGGCTTTTCATTTTACCCTGAGAGCAGAGGGGAGCCACCGAGAGGATTCAAGCAGAGGAGGGTCAGATTTGTCATTGGGACAGGCTTCTCTGGCTGCTTCCTGGAGAAGCCAGTTGGAGAGGAGGGCGGTGAGCAAAGAGACAGAGAGACCTCTCATGAGGCCGCTGTGTCACCCAGGTGAGAATGGAGTTTGTGAACTGAGCACAGGCAATGGCAGGAGGGTGGGGAGCAGTGGGCAGTGAAAGCAAGGGCTGGACGGG
>NW_011408242.1:0-597 GCF_000754665.1 Bison bison bison | reverse complement strand
GAGTACTGGAGTGGGGTGCCATTAACTAGATGGGTGCTTTTGTTGTAGGCCTCCCCATGACTTCTTAAGTATCTGACTCCAATCTGTGTGCATGCTTACATTGTGCTCTGGAAAAGAATAGTACAATGAAAGAAGGTCCAGTGAGATATATATGATTGATATTTTTATCCCAGAAGAAACCTTTTATGCCTCTTTTAGCATCATCTTCTGTCTTTGTACTTTTGAATCAAGAGATGGGGGTGGGGAGGGGATGCAAAAAGCATGCCATTGAGTGGCAAGATGTCTTCTGGAAAACTTTGCTCCCAGTTCTAAAATACTTGACCCTTTGAAACTTGGAGTAAGCATATATACATTTTATGTTCCTGTCCTCTTCCCATTAGAATGTAGGCAAATGTTTGTGGATTTTTTTCCCACTACTGTACTTAGTCACTGAAAGCTTAACATTCTCCTCGAATAACATTTTTTCAGGTAAATTTTTTTTACAAGGGAGTGGAGTACAGGACTATGTATTAGCTGTATTAATATATTTATTTAGCTGGCTTCATATAACATCTGGTACAAGTACAGCTTGAGGCAAGTGCATGCTTATGCTTTTTG
>NW_011408241.1:0-502 GCF_000754665.1 Bison bison bison | reverse complement strand
GGGGCAGGCAAATCAGCTAGTGATCCTCAGTCCTCAGAACCAGAGAATAAAGCCAGGGCTGAGCAGACAAGAGCAAGCCCAGAGATAAGAATCTAGGCTCCTGGAGACCAGAGACTGTGCCTTCCGCCTCCTCTGTCCTCTGTCTACCCCCAAGTGCACCCTAATTGCTAACGGGAAGAATCAGACTCTGCGCACAGGAGGGGCTTCCAGAACTCTGAAGAGGGGCAGAGGGCAGGCAGTACACTCCGACTTAAAGATGTGTGCTTAGGCAGAGATGGAAGAAGAGACTGTTCATTCTTGTCTACAATGGTCGAATGGAGATCTCATTTCCCAGGGTTGATGGAGCTGGCTAATAAGGAGGTTTTCCACGCAAGAATACTGGAGTGGGTTGCCATTTCCTTCTCCAGGGGATCTTCCCGACTCAGGGATCAAACTTGCACTTCCTGTGTCTGCTTCATTGGCAGGGGGGGTCTTCACCACTGTGCCACCTGGGGAGCCCAAT
>NW_011408240.1:0-629 GCF_000754665.1 Bison bison bison | reverse complement strand
TTTTAATTTCAGTGTTTCTGGGTGTGCATATGTGAGAGATATTATAAGTGGCATATATTGTTCTCAACAGCAAAATCACATAAGCATGAAACATTCAAGAGATCTGTTTTCAAAATACTCTTGCCTTAACACAAGTTTCTGTCAAAAAGTAGTTTCTCACTTGTTAAAACATCATCTCTATCTTGAAGGGAAGCATGAAATGGGGAGTCTCTTCAAAAAAGTCCACTTGGTCACCAAAGGGGAAAAAGTTATCAAATTTGGGACGTTTATCTTTCTGCATGAGAAAAACATGTTTTACTTTATCTTGAAATTTGATGAACCTTGGAAACCTTTACCATGATATAATCAACTCTCCTCAGTGAGGTACAAGTAATACCCATGATCACAGTCCTTCTCTCCTGAATATCACAGATTGTCCCTCTTAAAAAAAAAAATCACTAATAGTTCTGGCTTCAACTAGACACATTCCCTAGCCTCTGATGGAGACAGTGGATAAACTTCATGTGTAACACAATCCGTGACTCACCCTAGGACACATTTTATTCCAGCAGAAGCAGCTGCTCCGTCTGTAACTACTACTCCGTTTTCCACTCTCCTACTTTCCGTAAAACAGCAGGTTTTAAAAAAAA
>NW_011408239.1:0-545 GCF_000754665.1 Bison bison bison | reverse complement strand
GCCTCCCTGCTTGGCCAAAAACAGAACAAAACAAATACACAGAATCTGTCGCTAAATCACTATGGAGGCCTCTTTAGTAAATCGTGGTTTCTCCTGAGCAAGTTTCCATGGGCAATCGAATCCCTGTGATTAAGTAAAGGGGAATTATCTAGAAAGGTTTGCCCCGCCCTCAACGAATCCATGCGCCGATTCTTCCAGCTCCATAGAGAGACGCTTCTCTGCCGGCCGAGTTTGAGAGCAAGTCCCCAACTGAGGAGGACCGAGGCAAGAAGGCTTCAAGGAGGTAATTGATGGGAAATGTCTAAAGAGAACGCTAGAAAGTCAGGGCACGTGGAAGTGGGTTTCAGTAAGTCCTGGCTTTCTGTTCACCTTGCATTCGCTCAGAGACCGTGTAAAATCCACCGATCTCCCTCCGGCCACACGTGAACTGTGGTTCATTTGTGGAATCTTCAGTGAGATGAGATTGTTTCCACACTCCATGATGTCGTGTGGTGTGTTTCATTTTTTCAACAAGGGCTTTAAAGCACTGCCCTGTGGACATTTTT
>NW_011408238.1:0-568 GCF_000754665.1 Bison bison bison | reverse complement strand
TGCAGAGAGAAGTTGCCCAGAGAAGAAGTGAAGGGGCCATGGTAAGTCCTGGCTGGTCTGTTCCAATTCTCAACCTCCCTTCCAGAGGTCTCTGGCTTGAAAGGCATTTTGTCTCATTAAGGATTTCAAAGGAAAATATTTGCTTGCAGCAAACTGAATGCTACATTGGTAAATAATATGTTTATAATGCAGTTTAAACAGATCTGCCATTTGCTGAGAGAGCAGGAAAGATTAATTGGGAAAAATAACTCTTTGAGGGCTTTAAGGAGGATGTTAAAATGTTCAAAAGTCGTCGGCTTTATTTCCTAAAGGTCTATTAAATGTCTAGGCTTCCAGCTGGGAGCACAGTACCCCTAAAGGAGCAATCTCAGATTCTCAGATAAGGAGAGTGCAGTTTAATTCAAGCCTCTCAGTGCTACAAACCTGGAAAAAAAAAAAAACAAACAAAAAACAACCTCAGAAACAAAAGAAAAGAACAGATGTTTGCTAATGTAATTGTCTTTTACCCTCTTCTTTCTCTGAACTCTGCGGTGTATTTCTCCCTGTCCATTTCAGTATGTGCTACTTA
>NW_011408237.1:0-536 GCF_000754665.1 Bison bison bison | reverse complement strand
GATATTTGGCAAAACTAATACAATTATGTAAAGTTTAAAAATTAAATAAAATAAAAAAAAAAAAGAACCAAGATTTATTTCTGATTGTCAGAAAGTTGTTCTAATGTGACTTGAACAATCTCTGGCTCTTCCAGAATCCCTCCCACCAAAACCCTCCCAACCTCACCCCAGCAATTTTCAAAGCCCTGCTAATAAAGTAATTTCCTTGAAAGCGAGAATTTTACCTGTTCTATTCATCTCTGTGTTGGCACATCACATGCCCTAGACATACACTGCAGCAAGTTTAAAAGGAAGAAATGAGTAGAGAGAAAATTTTGAGCTACAGTCAGTGTTCAGAGAAGGAGAGTCTGTCCCTTTGACCATGAAGTCACTGGGGACTAAGCAGAGAGCAGGTCATGGGTGGGTAAGGTGTGGAGTATTGGATCTCTGGTGAGAGTAGCACACCCTACCTTAGTGTGTGCATGTACACACACACACACACACACACACAGCCTTTGGTTTAACCAGTGGCAGCATCTTACTGCAAGCATGGATGT
>NW_011408236.1:0-535 GCF_000754665.1 Bison bison bison | reverse complement strand
GGGCACCGAGGGTGTCTCCTCAGAGGAAACTCGGGCTGGAAATTTTGTTTTTCTTCATTCTGAACTTGGTTTTATGCTCCAGAGGGGGAGTTCTTCGTGTCTGAACTTGGTGTTTGAGCCCTGACGCTGGTGATTTTTGCAGTAAATGGCTCGCTGCTCCTTGTGGGGCAATATTGCTACTGATGTTGGGCCAGGGTGGTTAGGAAAGGGGATCTTCCAAATGGGGACTCTGTGGTCTGGCCACACGGAGCTGCCTTCTCCACAAGCATGGCTGGGGGGTGGAGACACTTAACCCGCAGGGGGGGGTTTGAGGTAAAGCGGCCTTTCTCCTCCACCACTCCCCTCCCTACCCCCTTCTCCGCATTACCATTATTATTACTATTATTATTATCGCCCCAGCGTTGCCTGCTTTCTGGCCTCAGGCTCCACCAGGAGAGGGGGCTGAGTTAGGAACAACTAGGCCGGAGGAGGCTCCTCCGAGCAGGAAAGGGGAGACCAGGGTGCCGACAGGTCCCTGTTGAATGAAGAGTGTCCT
>NW_011408235.1:0-628 GCF_000754665.1 Bison bison bison | reverse complement strand
GATGGCACTCCTAGATTGCATGTTGGCAGTTGATACAACTCACATAGCATAAAGCAGTTGGTAATACCACTGTTTCCTATTTATATTCATCATCAGTGTATATTCGTGGCATGGGATGATATTCAAGACACTGTGGAAAATGCAGAGACAAGGCACTTATGAGTCTAGTTACGAAGAGAGAACAAAAATTATAAAGGTGATTAGATATCATTGACAGGTGGGTGGTTCAGTCAAAGGTGTTCAGAAGAGGAAGACATGGTTTGCAGAAAAAAGCCCTACCAGCTGTTCTTCACTTTTCTACTTTGTCCTATATTTTGTAATGACCTTGGCACTTCAGATAGTTCTATTTTCCATATATGATGTCCTTGCTAAACTTCACACCATCTTTAATTTTGGTCTTTCATACACTGGACTCTGATTCAGTCCATTTTAGTTCAATGTGAAGAACCTATGTAGCTATTCTGTTTGGGGCATTCTTTTACATATGTCACATTTTGGCTACAGTGAGAAAGGTTTGTTCCTCTCTGAGTCCTCACAATTAATGGTATGACTTGTTATTTGGTGGCAAATGTCCTTTAAGCATAACAGTTGTTGACTAAAAAAGATAGTCACAACCTGAAAATAGAGA
>NW_011408234.1:0-820 GCF_000754665.1 Bison bison bison | reverse complement strand
CTCAGCTAATTAAAGCAAGTAAACATTCTGTTGTGATGCTTTTCTTTAGTGTTTGACCAAAAGGTTTAAAGTTCCCTAGCTGCAGAAAGAAACTGGAGGGAAAAAAGCGGTTTTAGCCTTGGAAGCAGTGAACAAGAGTTCTACTCCTGGGTCTGGTCCTCACTCTTCCTAAATAAGTCACTTAACCTCTTTGAGCTTCAGTATCTTTATCTATAAAATAGAAATAATAAAAAGGCAGTCCCAACAACATCTTGCCTGAGGACTACTGCTATGATAAGAAAATCCCTACAATACTTCATACTTGGTAAGGGGTGGTCATCACAATCATAGTCATTATCAGTGTTATTTAGGACTTTTCTTCCCTGGACATTGTTACTGCTCTTAGCAATATCACAATTTGGGGGAAGGTCATTGTTGCTACGTCCTTGTTGCTACTGGACAACTATTAACACATCAAAAGAAAAATAAATGGCCAAAGTAACTCAGATTCTTGGGCTGCACATTCTAATATGAGGACAATTAGAGTCATGTGGGAACCAGGAGGGAGTTATGTAGACATGGAATTCTCAGAGGACAAATACCCTATGAGGGCTATAAATCTTGTTATCTCACCTAACTAGGGAACACGTGATTGACCTGTCTAAGGGGATCCAGCTCTGTCTGTTGAGGGAGATAGTGAGTGTATGTTCACTATTTGCAGTAATTCTCTTTGCTGTTGTTTATCAGTTGCAAAGCCGTGTCTGACACTTTATGACCCCATGGCTTTCCGGAGTTTGCTCAAACTCATGTCCATTGAGTTGGTGATGCCATCCAACCATCT
>NW_011408233.1:0-569 GCF_000754665.1 Bison bison bison | reverse complement strand
GACGTAACTGCCCCCACACCACCAATTAGCATGGAGTCTCCCAGCCTGCGCCTCCGGGCCCTGCTGGTGGCATCTGCTGACACAGCCCTGCTGGGCTTCAATGCTGACCCGCCCTCGCCCTGTCCAGGGGTCCAGGCCCTTGATGGAGCTTTTGCCCCTGTCCACTCAGTCTCCCACCACAGAGTGCTGTCTTCACCCCAACCTCTGATACTCCTTCCCGTCATGACTGTGAAGGGGTATGACTCCTGTTTGGGGCCAGGGGGCGCTCCAGGGACAATGACCATGATCTGCTCCAGGGAGATGGACTCAGTGGGGACCCTGTGCTATCTCAGGGTTCATGGACGTTATTATTCATAAAGGGGCAGGGAAATTTGAGTTTTTGATTCAAGAGAAGAACATTTTCCACACATACATAATCAACACACACACCATTGTATCAGTTCAGTTCAGTTGCTCAGTCGTGTCCGACTCTTTGCAACCCCATGGACTGCATGCAGCATGCCAGGCCTCCCTGTCCATCACCAACTCCTGGAGTTTACTCAAACTCATGCCCATTGAGTCGGTGATGC
>NW_011408232.1:0-601 GCF_000754665.1 Bison bison bison | reverse complement strand
TGCATCCATTCTCCCGAAAACCCCCTTCCCATCCAGGCATTCTATTAAGCCACTATAACCCTGATACCAAAACGAAGCAAAGTCACCACCAAGAAAATTACAGACCAGTGTCTTTGATGAATATAGATGCAAAGATTCTCAAGAAAAATATTAGCAAACTGAATCCAACAACACATAAAAAATATACCCCACAACTGAGTGGAATTCTTCCCAAGTTCACAAAGATGGTTCAACATATGCAAGTCAATCAATGTAGTATACCACACAGACAAAGTCGAAAGTCACATGATCATCTTGTAGTATACCACACAAACAAAGTCGAAAGTCACACGATCATCTTGTAGTATACCACACAAACAAAGTTGAAAGTCACATGATCATCTTGTAGTATACCACACAAACAAAGTCGAAAGTCACATGATCATCTTGTAGTATACCACACAGACAAAGTCAAAAGTCACACGATCATCTCAATAAATACAGAAAAAGCATTCGACAAAATTTAATATCCATTTATGATAAAAACTCATATCAAAGTGGGCAAAGAGGTAACATATCACAATATAAATAAAAGCCACTTATGACAAACCCATAGCGAACA
>NW_011408231.1:0-607 GCF_000754665.1 Bison bison bison | reverse complement strand
TTTTTTCTAATATGATTTATGTAATCAAAGACTTTCTTAAAACAAAGACACATCTTAGGAATATGATCTGTACAAACTTACAGTAGTGTAAGACTGTTCTATACATCAGTGTCTCTTTTGCTATCTCGTATACAGGGTTATCGTTACCATCTTTCTAAATTCCATATACATGCGTTAGTATTAAATTTAATTTTAATTTTCACTTTCCCGCATGTGTCTCTTTCTAAACTAGAAGAAATCTGGTGGTGGAGAGATATTAACCCTTTATCTCCTTTTAAATTTTTTTAGTTAATTTTTATTGGAGTACAGTTGATTTACAATGTTGTATTAGTTTCAGTATAGCAAAGTGACTCAGTTATATATATACATATATCCACTCTTTTAGATTCTTTTCTTATATAGCTTATTACAGAGTACTGAGTAGAGATCCTTATGCTATACAGTAGGTCGTTATTAGTTATCTATTTTTTTGTATAGTAGCATATATGTGTCATTCCCAGCCTCCCAAAATTTCCCTCCCCCTTCCTCCCCTTGGTAACAAGTTTGTTTTCTATCTGTAACTCAATTTCTGTTTTGTAAATAACTTCATTTGTACCTTTTTTTTTTT
>NW_011408230.1:0-526 GCF_000754665.1 Bison bison bison | reverse complement strand
AAGATATTTTAGTAGCTCCACCAGCAGCATGTCATTGTTTGGTTTTTTTTTTTTTTTTTTTACTATCTTTTGATTAAGTTTCTGGTTATGATAGAGCACCAAATATCTTTATTGTCTCTAGAGAAGAGTCTTTTTGGAAAATATTATCTATTAGCTTCAATATATCATGTCTAAAATAGGCTGTCTGTAAAAATGAATCTATACACTTCTCCCCCTCTTCACTGCTGTCACCCTCATCACACACTATCATATTTCCCCTGGACTAAATTGGACCACACACTTTTCCTTAAGCATGATTTATTAAGCTGTTCATAAACTTGAATAGTCCAGAGTTTTTATTATATCTCAGGACCAAGGATATATCTGCTTATGTTATCTCAAAGAAAGGTAGGCATGTTTATACTTTTACTATAAAATATAGCATAATTTTTTTTCCCCCAGAACAGTTCAGTTCAATTCAGTCGCTCAGTCGTGTCTGACTCTTTATGACCCCATGAATCACAGCACGCCAGGCCTCCCTGTCCAT
>NW_011408229.1:0-541 GCF_000754665.1 Bison bison bison | reverse complement strand
TAGACAAATATATTAAAAAAAGCAACTAGTGCTTTCCTATGGCTCAGAGGGTGGAAAATTGAGTGTTTCTGCTAATGGATAAAGGAAGTAATGGAGGAAATGAAATGTTCTGGAATTAGATAGTAGTGTTGATTGCATAATTATATAAATAGCATAAAAAACCATTGATTTGTACACTTTAAATGGTATATATTATGATAGACATTATTTCTCAATAAACTGTTATAAAATGTTATTGATTCAGTATAATCATCCATTTAATAGCAATAGATTTGACAATTTAGGTAGATCAAAAAATTCTAAACCTAAGAAAAATGCAACCTTAACCCTAGAATTGATAAAAGCTGAAATAAAAAGCTTCTTTTTGTTAAAAATTTGAATAACTCTTCACAAACCTCCAAATACCCCTCTATTTCCATATATTAACATAGGTGAATTCTATCACATGCTCAAGAAAAAAATAGCATCCATTCTTTAGAAATTTTCAGAAAATGAAGCTGGCATGGGAGGTGATTACTACCCAAGTTGTTAATGAAGTTTA
>NW_011408228.1:0-595 GCF_000754665.1 Bison bison bison | reverse complement strand
GACCCTCCGCTCATTCCCACCTCAGGGGCCTCCCCCGGGCCTCAGAGAAGCCCCCTGCCCAGGACAACCTGGCAATGGAGATGCCATGAGCCCAGGGGAGGATGCCCTCCCTGCGAGCGGGGCCGCGGGCTCTCCTTGGGCACACAAGGCCTGGCACAGAGCAGGCATCAACTCTTGGCCTAAAGGGGCTGCGTTGTATGTAATCCGCTCAGGGCCAAAGCAGATGGACACATGTCAGGTTTGGCACACACAGCCCTGACCCCCGAGGACACACCGCCAGCCCGGGCGTCCCGCCTTGACCCCTGGGGTGGAAGTCGGGCAGCTGACCCCCACCCCAACCCCACGGGCGTCTCCAGACTGCCTCTGAGCTCCGCACACACCCCCAGCGCTACCTTCAGCTCTCCTCACACCCACCCCCTGGGGATACAGCCATAGCCTCCTGGGTTCCCCGAAAAGGGTGGGGGCCCCCCCAGGGCTCCGGAGGGAAGGTTAGTGAGAGTCAAACAAGAGCCCACTGACTCCACTGGAAATCCTCCAGCACAGCCTGCAGTGGGGGGCTGGGGGTGGTCTCCACCCCTCTCATCACAGAGTGAGG
>NW_011408227.1:0-575 GCF_000754665.1 Bison bison bison | reverse complement strand
TGGGTCAGGAAGATCCCCTGAAGAAGGGAATGCCTACAAACTCTAGTATTCTTGCCTGGAGAAATCCACTGACAGCTTATATTATATCTGATATAACAGAGTGGTATTATATATTATATACTCTAAAAAATTATTATTTTTTGAAAATTTTGAATGAGGCTTGAAACTTCTAATTGAATTTTGAGACTACCAATAAATATACATTGTTAAAAAACAGGAAATCAATGTGATACAGTATCATTAACTAAAGTATAGATTTTGTTCATATTTCACAAAATTTTATGCTACAGTCCATTATTTGTTATTATGTCTTATTTAAGATTCTACATTGTAGCTGCATTGAGCACCTTCAGCTGCATGCAACATATTCTGATAAATTCTCTTTTCATTTTCATTGTTACAAATATTTTCTAATATCCATCATTTAACAGTGGACATTTAATTTCCAAACACATGGGGTCTTTACAGGATCTTTGATATTAACTACTGATTTTGATATTAATTTCTCAATTAAATGCTTTCTTCTCTGTAATCACCCTCTGTGTTTTTTTTTTTTTTTTTTTTTTTTTTTTTTT
>NW_011408226.1:0-666 GCF_000754665.1 Bison bison bison | reverse complement strand
AGAAAGATAACAAGGCCAGGAAGCCCAGGAAGGAGGGAGCTGCAGGGGCAAAGCAGGATGTGAAGGACAAAGGAAAGACTGAAGAGAGAACTGAACATGACAGCATGAGTGCCCAGCAGTGTGAAGACAGGTTCGTGGAACATGGGTGATTTAGTTTAGTTTAAAGTCATGGTGTTACGGCCAAAAGGCGGTCGGTCAGTCGACCTCTATTCTGAATTGCCATTTATTCTTGCCTAACTAGTGCTGAATAGAATAGGAGGGTGGAGAGCCCTCAGGATGTTAAGGACCACTTTGGAATTGAAAAGAAACCAGGCTTTGGGTTGTGGTCAAGAACCTGATGTCAGCAAGGAGGCTGCTAATACAAAATCTGAGCAACTGAGAGAGAAAACTAGGGTCCAGTGTTCAAAACTGGCAGGAAGCTTGAAAAAAGGACAAAGTCACATGGTTGATATGCATCTGCACTGGGCTCTAGAAAAGAATAAGGAGGTCTGCTTTTTTCCTGGTGTTATTGACTATCCTTTACTTTTCAAAATCTGCTCTTCTTTTGGTTAACATAGCCCACTCTCTCTGGCTAATGGTCCCTGTCACACATTCTCTCTCACTTAGGGAGGTGATGGCCAGGGAGCCTTGGTGACATCACTGCTTTTTTCCCCCTTTCCTTAGTAC
>NW_011408225.1:0-698 GCF_000754665.1 Bison bison bison | reverse complement strand
TCAACAATTAATCCAGTCTAACATTCTAATGGAAAGGTTTATTTCCTTTCCAGCTAATGTGATAAACACCAGCAGTTCAGCATCAACACATTAATTACATACAATGAAGGCTAATATTAGACAAATTGTGTTCTGTTGACTACCTTCGGTTGAATGGATTTCAGCAATTGAAATAAACTCTTTAATGAAAAATGGTGTACATGCAATGTGTGATCATTATTATTACTATGGATTTGGATATAAACTTTTCACAAATCATTTGAGATGGCAAGGGTTCTACATTTGAGTTCAGTTTACAGATACTGCTGTATGGTTGATTGTGTGCAAGGCACTTACTATTACTTTTATTGCTTTTTATTTTACTGTATGTTATCATTAGGGCATTGATGTTTTTATGTTATGTAGTCTCACATGTTTTTGGGACCTGAGTGTGGTCATCTTTCTTTTCAGAGTGAGTTTATCACCCTTAAACACCATTCTTCACCACATCCTCTTATGCAATATCTAATTTATATAATATCATAAAGACTATGGTTAGAAGGGAAGAATATTTTCCATAATGAGGTATTTAGTAAACAGAATACATGATACATACTTAAAAAATAAATTATGAGCTAAATGATGAAATGAGGCATAATATATTAACTCTAAGAATTTGGGTTAAGATGTTGCTAGGCAGAGTAAAAATAATTAATGAG
>NW_011408224.1:0-927 GCF_000754665.1 Bison bison bison | reverse complement strand
GAATAAGTAAGATATTTTTCTATCATTAATTAGAGACTGGCAGCAAGACACCCCTGGTGGGTGAGATAGTTGTCTGGGGGCAGAACAGAAGTGGGAGGGGGTTTTGATGGGATCAAGAAGGAAGGGTGATGATGGATGAACTTTTCCAAGTACAGCTGACCCGTCAACAACAGTAGGGGTCACCTCCTAGGTGAAGATCCAAGTTATTACTTTACAGTCGGCCCTGCATATGTACTGCCCACGAACTCAACCAACCGATCATATATAGTACGTATTTATTGAAAAAAAAATCCATGTGTAAGTAAATCCACGTAGTTCAAACCTGTGTTGTTCAAGGCTAAACTGTACTCTGAAATGTTTCTTTACCTTCTGCTCCTTGCTTCCTCTAAACTACAGCACAAGACTGCCATCTAGTGGCCAATGACATGAATTCTTTCAAAGATTTCCAATGTGAGGTTCACATTATGTGAACCTCACATTGGAAATCTTTGAAAGAATTCATGTCATTGGCCACTAGATGGCAGTCTTGTGCTGTAGTTTAGAGGAAGCAAGGAGCAGAAGGTAAAGAAACATTTCAGAGTACAGTTTAGCCTTGAACAACACAGGTTTGAACTACGTGGATTTACTTACACATGGATTTTTTTTTCAATAAATACGTACTATATATGATCGGTTGGTTGAGTTCGTGGGCAGTACATATGCAGGGCCGACTGTAAAGTAATAACTTGGATCTTCACCTAGGAGGTGACCCCTACTGTTGTTGACGGGTCAGCTGTACTTGGAAAAGTTCATCCATCATCACCCTTCCTTCTTGATCCCATCAAAACCCCCTCCCACTTCTGTTCTGCCCCCAGACAACTATCTCACCCACCAGGGGTGTCTTGCTGCCAGTCTCTAATTAATGATAGAAAAATATCTTACTTATTC
>NW_011408223.1:0-526 GCF_000754665.1 Bison bison bison | reverse complement strand
GAAAGGTATTGTAAATTACTCCTGACTCTGCTGAAAACCATTATAGTATATTGTCTCTCATCTGTGTTTAATAAAAGATATTTTTTAAAGAAACCATCAAAGGACTTCCCTGGTGGCCCAATGGTTAAGACTCTGCACTTCCACTGCAGGGGGCATGGGTTCAATTCCTGGTTGGGGAGCAAAGATCCTGACTGCCACAGTGTGTGGCAAAAAAAAACAGATAAGAAAAGAAAAAAATAAACCATCAAGCACAGCCAGAGGCCCTGATCTCAGAATTTAGGAATAACCAACTAACAGCACGGACAGTTCTGGGTTTGTCTTGGGCAAAGCAAATACTGTCTCTCTCTCTCCCTTTTTGCAGTTTACTGTGAAAGTACTAATATATGCTTTGAGAAGTAAACGTCTAGATAAATACTGAGACCTTGACCCAGTGACTGGCACATAAGAATACAGTACATACCAGCTGCGACATTTATCATTGTAATTCCTTGTGGCACAACCCTGCAAACTAACCTCTTGCTGGGAG
>NW_011408222.1:0-582 GCF_000754665.1 Bison bison bison | reverse complement strand
CTTTATTTCCCCCAACTCTGATTTTTCGTCCCATCTGACTTCCTGTTTACTTACTTGTTTATTCATTCTGTCTCCCCCACCAGAAGAACGTGAGTTCCATGACCCAGAAAACCCCAACTGCAGTTTTATTGTCACCCATTCTGAAAGCTATAGTAAGGGAGCTTGGCAGGAATAAAGTTAAACAGGAGACAGGAAATCACCAGTACCTTGAAATGTGCCTAAAGCAACACCAAACAGGCTTGTTTACAATCTGTTTATCACACTGCTGAGCTAGGATGCCCAAAATATGCCCTAATGAGAAGGGCTGCAGGGCACCCAGGTACCAGCCATGTGCCTAGGGCCAGGTGACTTCCTTTTCTGAGGCTCAGTCACCCTGCCTGTTAACTGGGTTAGTAATAGACCTGCTTCCAGAAGGTGTGAGGAGTTCAGATGGAGTCAGGCTCAGCATGGTGCCCGGCATTTAATAAATGTTCAGTGAATGTCTCAGGTTATTCCCCACAGTGGTTCAGTTGTTCAGTCGTGTCTGACTCTTTGAGACCCCATGGACTACAGCATGCCAGGCTTCTCTGTCCTTCATTATCT
>NW_011408221.1:0-552 GCF_000754665.1 Bison bison bison | reverse complement strand
GTTGCAAAGAGTCAGACACCACTGAGTGACTCAACTGAACTCATTGTTTATTTTAGTTTGTTTCTTCTGCCACCCTGTATCATTTTGCCAGGGCCTCTTGACCAGAGTCTGGCTAGTTTGGTAAAGGCATAATAACCTCTTTGGTTGAGGGTTAACAGTAACAGCTGGGCTTTGCTGAGCTGAGTTTTCCTGCCATCCTCAGAAACTGAAAGAAAAGCAGTCTTCCTGGGTAGTTCCCTATCCCATGGTTGGTAGATCTGGAGAGTCAGATGGGCTTTCCTGGTGACTCAGACAGTAAAAAATCTGCCTGCAATGTGGGTGACCTGAGTTTGATCCCTGGGTTGGGAAGATCCCCTGCAGAAGGGAATGGCTACCACTTCAGTATTCTTGCCTGGAGAATCCCATCGGTAAAGAAGTCTGAGGGGCTAACGCTTTCCCTTTCACACACTTAGAAGCACCAGCTGCTGAAGCTCTTTCCCAAAATCATTTATAGGATTCTGCCCCCTGACTGCCGGGAACCTGGAAAGCATAAACTCTGCCTTGAAGCAGTGG
>NW_011408220.1:0-555 GCF_000754665.1 Bison bison bison | reverse complement strand
CTGCAGGGGGCCCACAAGCCCCACAAAAGACAATAAGGAGCATTTCTTTGATCTTTACAGGAACTCCATAGAATTCTTTGAGGAGATTAGTGATGAAGCTTCCAAGTTAGTGGATAGACTTACACAGTCAGAAAGGGAGCAAGATTTAGTTTCAGATGATGAAAGTAGTAGTGCCCTGGAAGTTTCAGTAATTGAAAATCTGCCACCTGTTGAGACCGAGAACTCAATTCCTGAGGACCTCTTTGACACAAGGCCCATTTGGGATGAGTCCGTTGAGACTCTGATCGAACGCATCCCTGATGAAAATGGCCATGACCATGCTGAAGGTATTTGCCAGCCACTGGGATTCCCTGTGCTACGCATGTCATAAATTTGATATAGTTTTATTTTTTGTATGTCTGTTTTAGTTGGTGATTTGTGTCTCATTTCCTTTAAGCTTTCTGTAGTGGTTACTATGTTTGTGTATCCATTCAGCCAGTCTTTGTCTTTTGGTTGGGGCATTCAACCCATTTACATTTAAGGTAATTACTGATAAGTATGATCCCATTGCCATTT
>NW_011408219.1:0-554 GCF_000754665.1 Bison bison bison | reverse complement strand
TATGGGCATCCCTGGTGGCTCAGTGGTAAAGAATCCACCTGCCAATGGCAGAAGACATGGCTCCGATCCCTGGGTCAGAAAGATCCCCTGGAGAAGGAAGTAGTAACCCCCTCCAGCATCTTGCCTCAGAAATCCCAGGCACAGAGGAGCCTGGTGGGCTAACGTGCATGGTGTCACAAAAGAGTCAGACACAACTTAATGACTAAACAACAATACATTCATATATATGCCCTAGCTCTACACACTGAAGGGGTCCTAAAAGCAAAGACATACCAGTTGCAAAGAACATTCCAGCTCCCAAATGTTAGGGGTTTTGTTTCTTTAACCTACACAATTACAAAATATTTTTCTCATGATGAGAACTTTCACAGTTGAGAAATAAAATACTGCTTCCCATACCAGTAAACAAAGGATATCAGAGTCATCAATAATTGCAGCCACCTCCCTCTGAGTGAGTGAACTGGTGAGTCCTTTGGGAACACAGGAAGGAAACAAACAAACAAACAAAAAACCATGCTATATGTTGTTGCTGTTCAGTCGCTCAGTCAGGTCCT
>NW_011408218.1:0-564 GCF_000754665.1 Bison bison bison | reverse complement strand
GTTTGATTTCCCAGGCATTGATTAATCACCGACTGTGTTCTCAGTGCATCTTTTTGGGCCTGTTGCTTGCTTTTAGTGCAGAGAGACCTGCCCCCTACATCTGCTGGTCACACAAACCATGATTAGTGAGGAAGTGCTTCATCAATCTGCATTCTCAAACATCTCAGGGATTAGAATCCTCCTGCACTGAGAAGGGTGGAAAATGGCCTGATTCTCCCTGAAGACAGAAGAGGAACAGGATGCCCCAAATGTGACCAAGTTAGCATTAGTGTTGGCAGTAATATTATAATGAAAATCGACTTGCAGAAAATATCATTTGAAAATAACACCAATCGTGGAAGCAGACATTTGGGGTTAATGTATGCTGAGCACAAAATACTGTGGCAGTCAGGGCTCTGGTGTGCTCTGCAGTGTGTGTGTGTGTGTGTGTGTGTGTGATAAATTTTAATATATATTTTATTTGATCATCTAGACAACCTTAGTTCTATCTTCATAGGACAGGTGAGGAAGCTGAGTCATAGCCCGTAGTTCAAGGTCATGCTTAGCTGTTCCATGCTTGGCTTG
>NW_011408217.1:0-1083 GCF_000754665.1 Bison bison bison | reverse complement strand
CATGTTGTATGTGACTGGTGTGACCTTCCTGATTCCACCTCTTGTTGCTATTCTTGCCTCCTACACACTAATCCTACTTACTGTGCTCCACATGCCCTCAAATGAAGGGAGGCAGAAAGCCCTGGTCACCTGCTCTTCCCACCTGACTGTGGTCGGGATGTTCTATGGAGCTGCCACATTCATGTATGTTCTGCCCAGTTCCCTGCACAGCCCCAAGCAGGACAACATCATCTCTGTCTTCTACACGATGGTCACCCCAGCCCTGAACCCCCTCATCTACAGCCTGAGGAATAAAGAGGTTATGGGGGCCTTGAGGAAGGTCCTACAAAAATATATGCTATGAACACACTTCACCATCTTGGGAGAGCTTATAGCTTGACACCAGAATTCATTCCTCCTCAAAGTCAGAAGTTTTTCTGCTAAAAATGAAATATTCATGGCAAAAGCACCATAGTGGAGAGTATGTCTTTTAATAGAAAATGAAGAATGTAGCTTTACTTGTCAAATGCTATTTTAAATTGTCTTTCTGTGAATTTCTGAGATATGTATTAGACTGTATTTATGTAAGTATTCATTTTTTTATTTTTATTGAATTATAGTTGGTTTACAATATTGTATTGATTTTCTCTATATAGCAAAGTGACTCAGTTATATATATGTATATATATATATATATATTCATTTTTATATTCTTTTCCATTATGGCTTATCTCAGGATATTGAATATAACTTCCTCTGCTATACAGTAAGACCTTGTTTATTCATTCTGTATGTAATGGTTTGATTTGCTAACCCCAAACTCCTAGTCTACCCCTCCTCCTCCTTCCCTCTTTCTTGGCAACCAGAAGTCTGTTGTCTATGTCTGTGAGTCTGTTTCTATTTTGTAAGTAGGTTCCTTTGTGTTATACTTTAGATTCCACATATATGTGATAGCCTATGGTATTCTTCTTTCTCTTTCTGACTTACTTCACTTGGTATGATGATCTCTATTTCCATCCATGTTCCTGTTGTGCACTTGTGCTTGGCTGCTTAGTCATATCCAACTCTTTGTGACCCTTTGGACTGTAGCCCACCAGGCTCCTC
>NW_011408216.1:0-548 GCF_000754665.1 Bison bison bison | reverse complement strand
TGGAGGCCCCCACCCTGGCTTGTCCGCCCCCGCCGAGGCTGAGGAGGAAGAGGAGGATGACCTCCAGATACACTAGGAAGGCGGTGCCACAGAACTTGGAGTTGTGAGTGAACTGCTCAGCTACTCCAGCCCGGGCCGGGGGGTGCCGAGGGGGGTCGCAGGCGCGCTGGGGACCCTTCCTGCCCAGTCCCTTGCTCCTTTTACCTTTCCCAGGGTGAGGGAAAAGAAAATCTTTGTAATTTTCTCCTACCAGCTTTGCCGGACGTTGGCCCTTCTGTTTCCTTCTCCCGCTAAT
Organism: Bison bison bison; assembly: GCF_000754665.1. Classification (NCBI taxonomy): domain Eukaryota; kingdom Metazoa; phylum Chordata; class Mammalia; order Artiodactyla; family Bovidae; genus Bison; species Bison bison. Next base: position 253 of record NW_011408216.1, on the reverse strand, counting down.
AAGGGCATGTTACTTGTGCTGTCCCAGAAACTTGGTCTGTTTGGCCTGCACTTCTTGAGCTTAGGGACTTGTTTCCTAAGGCATTTTGTAGTTTCCACGTGTCTCATGCCCCAGTGTCAATGGCTATTGACAACTAGTGAAGCTGTTAATAGCTGAATGCTACAAGAAAGTTGAATACGTCTGGTGCCAACCGCAATGCAAAGCTACTTATATGCATTAGCTCACAACTCTTATCAATAAGGATACCAGATAG
>NW_011408215.1:0-679 GCF_000754665.1 Bison bison bison | reverse complement strand
GAGAACAAGTACAAGCCAAGTAAAGTGTATCTGAAACAGTTGTATAATAGGACTTTGCCTGATAATCTGTAGGTTTAACCTGTAGCTCAGCATTCCCCAAATCCTTTTGATCTCTTTTATAGTGTTTGGGGGAAAAAACCTTTCATGATATAGCTTTTTTCAGAAAAGCTATAGATGGTTGAAAAATGCAGAAAATTCTCACAAACTGAACTGGATCCAGAAACTCCTCAATCAACAAAGAGTTTGAGTTTTGCAAAACTGCTCGTAAGTCTATTTGTTGCCAAGTCTAAAGTGACCTTCTACCAGTTATCAATGTGTGTGAAAATGAAAGTCGCTCAGTTGTGTGACCCCGTGGACTATACAGTTTATGGAATTCTCCAGGCCAGAATACTGGAATGGGTAGTCATTCCCTTCTCCAGGGGATCTTCCCAACTCAGGGATCGAACCCAGGTCTCCCACAGTGCAGGCGGATTCTTTACCAGCTGAGTCACCAGGGAAGCCCCTAATATAAGGTTGAGGTATATAAGAATGAAAGACACCTATGGCATTTTTTTTACTTATTCCATACATATATCCAAAGTGAAATATTCATTATTTTCTTACCACTTTCAATGTAAAAAGTTTTACCTCTGCTTTATTTATTTCACAACAATATGTTAACAGTCATGTCCTTATGCTA
>NW_011408214.1:0-506 GCF_000754665.1 Bison bison bison | reverse complement strand
TTTTCAACAAAATAAATTCTTAAATGCAATGTTTTCAAATGTATTTTTCTTTATTATATGTGCTTTTGATCTTGTTTAAGAAATGTTTCTCTATCTTAACATTAAAAGATATTTTCTAGAATTTCTCCATATTAAAAAAAATCGCTACTCACTTGTAAGAAAAGTTAGATTAGGAATTTTTTTGCATCGGTTTGAGGTCATGATCTTTCTTGATTTTTCTATATTATGTTAAAAAAATCCTTCTATTTTTACCGAATACTTTGTTCTTCCCCCTTAACTTGCTATGGCTTATTAAACTAGTCTATATCCAAATATATCATGCGTACACACACACACACTGTACTGAAAGCTACATCTGTTTTACTTATTGTCAAGAGCTAAATGAAAATATAAACTGAGGTGAACTTGAATTATCGGAAACTACATTTATCCAGGAATAACAGAGGAATTTCAGCTCAGGAAATGCAAACTGGAGTAAACTTCAGGTTGTGAGTCAAGATTGCTGG
>NW_011408213.1:0-538 GCF_000754665.1 Bison bison bison | reverse complement strand
AGCTCCAATACTTTGGCCACCTGATACGAAGAACTGAAAAGACCCTGATGCTGGGAAAGATTGAAGGCAAGAGGAAAAGGGGATGACAGAGGATGAGATGGTTGGATGGCATGACCGACTTAATGGACATGAATTTGAAAAAACTCCAGGAGTTGGTACGGACAGGGAAGCCTGGTATGCTGCAGTCCATGGGGTTGCAAAGAGTTGGACATGACTGAGTAACTGAACTGAACTGAACTGAAGAGCTAAAACATGGTAAGCAGATGATATAATCATGGGCTAGTATCTTTGGATCATTGCTTTGACACTACTAGTTAAAACAGTATCATCTTTTAAGGCAACACTGGTTAGCTTTATGTACTGTGTGTAATAAACTTGAATTTCTTTTAAAAAAATTCTGTAACTCACAGTTTTTATTAGGTTACTCTAAGATTCTGGGGTTTTTGATATACAGATTTGAGGGACATTCTTTGTACTCCCTCCCATCATGACCACTAGAGAGGTGGGAGGCTAGTGACTGTATCAGAGTGTGAATGGG
>NW_011408212.1:0-522 GCF_000754665.1 Bison bison bison | reverse complement strand
CAAAAGCATCAATTCTTCAGCGCTCAGCCTTCTTCACAGTCCAACTCTCACATCCATACATGACCACAGGAAAAACCATAGGCTTGACTAGATGAATCTTTGTTGGCAAAGTAATATCTCTGCTTTTGCATATGCTATCTAGGTTGGTCATAACTTTCCTTCTATCATTTAAAGTTTATGAAAGTTGTTAAGGCTTCTTATATGCCCAATTACATCCTCCAACTCCAATGAAGGCACACACCAAAAAAGCTGATAAGTGGTCATACCAGTAGAATACAGATCTTTGACCAATTGGGATCATACCAATGGTAGATTGGTTGGGGTTACCTCTAATTTGCTAACATGTATGACCTTAAATTCATGAGAATCCCAGGCTACACCTTCGCATCCATCCCTGTAGATGTCAAGGCCATAAATTAGTGTCACAAATCCACTGAGTTCCATAACAATCACTCTCTCTAAGGGTAATAATAGGCATAGTTCATAAAGCACCTGGCCTTGTCTCAGAATATTACCACGTTG
>NW_011408211.1:0-519 GCF_000754665.1 Bison bison bison | reverse complement strand
TGATTGGGAAGGTCATGATCACACCTGTGGAGGAAGGAAGGAAGTGGAACTGGGAAGAGGACTGTTACCCTGCAGTGTGTTAGAATCAAGGCCTGAGCTGAGCCCACAGGGAGGGATGGGTGCATTGGTCCTGGAGGTGGGATCCAGAATGTTCCCCACAGCATTGACTCCACGGAGTGGATTTTGTGATGTCTTTTGGAAGGGCAAGGATCACTATGCAACCTTAAAATACTGTTGGTAAAATCCCGGAGATGATAATGTTGGTTACTTTTAGTATTCTCTGTTATTTTGGGTTGTAATGAAGGTTTCTGATGGATTTGGAAGGGGAAAAAGACCTTGGAGTGTATCTTTGGAAGTTGTTGAAGTCTCACTGGGACATGTGCATCAGCATACACATTTCTTTTTATTATTAGAGTTCAGAGATGACAGTTTTTGGGCTGGCTGAGGTCACTGTGACTGATAAGAAGATGTCTTGAATCCGGTTTGCTTCTCGGGCGCCTTCATGTGTATTATTCCATC
>NW_011408210.1:0-542 GCF_000754665.1 Bison bison bison | reverse complement strand
GGGCCCTGCAGGGGTGCTGCCCGGGGGGGATGGCGGGGCGCCCCTCCAGCAGCCCCACAGGTAGGTGGCCCCAGGCCAGCGCCCTTGCCGCCCCGCTGCTTCTGCCCGGCGTCCATGGCCTCTCTGCCTGGGCACCTGGCCATGCCACAGCACAGCCTGCCCCAGCCTCCCGCTGACCGGAAACTGGTCACGTCCGCTGTCCAGGGACCTGACGGGCAACCAGCTGAGCGTGCTGCCCCTGGCCGGGCTGGGGGGCCTGGTGCACCTGAAGCTCCGAGGGAACCGTGCCCTGTCCCAGGCCTTCCCCAAGGACAGCTTCCCCAGACTGAGGTGAGGCTGCCCGGCCCCAGGGCGGGGGCACCCCAGGCCTCGCCCCAGGAGCAGCCTACAGGCCCCAAGTCTGGCCCAGACAAAGCCCCTGGGTAGTGTCCCCACCCCAACCCCAGCCCTGGGGGACCCTGGCGAGGACAGATGTAAGATGAGGGGAAGGCGTCCTGCCTGGTTGGGTCGCGTCGGGGCCTGGAGATGAGGGGGGAGGGGGT
>NW_011408209.1:0-533 GCF_000754665.1 Bison bison bison | reverse complement strand
ATGCCAGTGGACCATACTTTTTCGAGTAAGACTCATTTGATTCTGTATACAGTGGCCTGGGATTCAGCATTTCTAACAAGCTCCCAAGTGATGCCAGTGGACCATACTTTCACGAGTAAGACTCATTTGATTCTGTATACATTCCTTGAAGAGCTGTTCCGGGAAAGAATCATGCAACTAACTATAAGCTGCATTACTGGACCTAATAGGTGCCTCTGAGATTCAGGTGCTAGCCACCCTTCAGACTCTGGGGAGCAACATAGAGTGTCTCATTTCAGAAGAACCTAGGAAATGATCCAGGAGGCAATCAAGATAAGAGATCTAAACAGAACTACCAACAGAAAAGATGTTTAAGAGACTGTTATGGAACACTGGGTGCAGGCTAGCTTAGGGCTCTAAATTATAAACTTGCCAGCAAATTCCCAATACCCAGAGTCTCAAATTCCTAGCATCCCCCCCAACCCCCTGCCAGTCATCCAGACAATGCAGTAATTAATTCAAATAACACTAACTGATCATTCATTATGCTAGTC
>NW_011408208.1:0-518 GCF_000754665.1 Bison bison bison | reverse complement strand
CCACTCCAGTATTCTTGTCTAGATAATTCCATGGACAGAGGAGCCTGATGGGGTCAAGTCCATGGAGTCGCATAGAGTTGGACCAACTGAGAGACTACCATTTTCACTTTTTTCACAATATAACTGTCAACCAACACCATATACATTTGGTTGTCCTGTCCTATAGTATAATCTTACTATATTTTACAAGTTAACATCTCACAGATAAGAAAATAATGCACTTTTCCAAATGCTATTTCTATGTCAAAACAGATAAGAATTTAAGTATGATAATTTAATTTAGTAATGTGAAGGTTAAAAGTGTCCTTCCTAAGGAAAGTTTCAGTGGAATAATAGGGTCGGAACCTAAGAACATGTTCAATAGAGAATAGTGGGAAAGAAACTGAAAACATTATTTCAAGAAAATTTTGTCTAAAGGAAAAGAGTTCAGATCAGTAGCTGGAAACATAAATAGATTTAAGATGTTTCTTTCTTCTCTGCTTTTTTTTTTTTTTTGGTATCACAAAATATATATAGCA
>NW_011408207.1:0-680 GCF_000754665.1 Bison bison bison | reverse complement strand
TGTTTCCTTAATGACTACAGTTTTGAACAGCTTTTCATGTCTTTGTTGGCCGTTTTTATATAGTCTCTGGAGAGATGTCTATTCAAGTCCTTTGCTCACTTTTAAATTGGGTTGTTTGTCAGTTGGTTGCTGAACTATGAGAGTTCCTTATATGTTTTGGATAAGAAAACATCACATATGTGACTTGCAAATATTTTTTCCTGTTCTGTATGTTGTCTTTTCACATTCTAGATAATGTTCTTTGCATAGTACATTCCCTTTTTCTGAGTGTGTAGAAGAATATATTCTTTGGAAGTGTCTGTGAACTTGTTATAAAAGCATTCCTCTCTCTGGCTTATACTGTTATTTTTGTGTCTTCCTTTTACTTTCCTCTCCTAAAGTGTTTGCATGATTGTTTACTCGCATCTGTCTACCTTAGGGCTCTAGCAAAGCATTTTGCTTCTTTTTCAGTTACAATAATTCAGACATAAGGAAAAAAGTAGTCAATAACACAGTACTTTTAATGTATATACTACTATTGAGATATGAATGACATGAAGCATGATATTTAGAATTACAGTGTTATTTGACCATTTTAAGCTCTACCCTCTCACCTAAAGTTGTTAAGGCATTTTTTCTGTGACCATGGGAGAAGGGAGTGCGAATGACCCCACCAAAACCATTTTGAACAGGAAATGGTG
>NW_011408206.1:0-738 GCF_000754665.1 Bison bison bison | reverse complement strand
GACCCATTAAACACTAACTCCCATTCTTCCTCCCTCACCCCGGCTCCCTGGCAACTGCCCTTCTACTATTTTCTTATGTCTATGAATTTGACTGCCCTAAGACTGACTTAAATCTTTAAACAAAGTTTCAGTTTACATAATAATTAAAGCATGAAGTTGTTTTTAAATTTAAACGTTTAACTATCATCACCTCTGTAAAAACATTACATACACCACCCAGCTAGAATAGGACCTCAGTGAAGGCAGAGTTCTTCAGAGTCTTAACGTTCTCAGGGCTCACCATGGAGCTTGGCCACGGTAAGCATTTAGTTGGTTGGATGAATGCCCAAGACCAGACCAAGTTGTTTGTCCAGTTATGATCTTCAGTTCAGTTCAGTTCAGTTCACTCGCTCAGTCGTGTCCGACTCTGCGACCCCATGAATCGCACTATGTGCAAATATATTTGTTTAGTACTTGATAGCATATAAACCCTCTTCACAAACATTATCTTGTTTGATCCTTAAAGCATTCCTTTGAGAAAGGAATTCTTGACCTATTTTATGACTGAGAAAACTCAGATTCAGAGAAGTCAAGTGACTCATCTTGTATCGCCCAGCTAATACATGATAGAGGCAAAACTTCCCCTAGGATCCTACTTTTAAGCCCAGAATTCTTTCAATAGCTATTTCTCTGGAAGTATTCTTTGGGCCACATTCTTCTAGAATTCTTTTGTGCCAGTTGACACAAGGTAGAGGGGGG
>NW_011408205.1:0-510 GCF_000754665.1 Bison bison bison | reverse complement strand
CCATCTGAGTTTTTCCAATGGGAGAAACCAGGAACACGACAGAGGTGGCAGGAAGAGAGAGGTATCCCAGTTTCATTTTCATATTCTCTCAATTTCATAATGAAGTGGTAGGGTGGCTACAATCCTTCCAAGGAAAATTCTGCCTGAGGAGTGTGTTGAGTATGTGGCCTAGGACATTCTTCTTAGTTCTAGTTTCACTGGACTTCTGACACTAGTCCTTGTGTTGGCCACTTTAGTATTGGAATGGAAATTGCCTTCTGCAATTAACCCCCAGGAACTTCATATTCTTTGTTCTCTTTAACATTTCCTGTGTTCTATTCTATTAAATTCTCTTCAGTTAAATCATCTGAGTAGACTTTTGTTTTGTCTCAGGTCTCTGACTCAGACCAGAAAGTTGCACAATAGTTACTCAATAAATGTTGCAGTGGAAAAGAGATTTCTGTCTTCACCATTGAAGCCTTGCTTGGAGAAAGTTGAGCATTACTTTGCTAGTGTGTGAAATGAGTCCAA
>NW_011408204.1:0-554 GCF_000754665.1 Bison bison bison | reverse complement strand
AGGGGATCTTCCCGACTCAGGGATCGAACTCACGTCTCTTTATGTCTCCTGCAGTGCCACCTCGGAAGCCCTCCATCTCAAAAATGGGGAGACTTCATATAGTTTCAGAGGAAGAAATGAATGTATATAAATATAAAAGTGCATATTAGAGTTACAGGGGACCATAACAGAATTCCTCCTTTGCAGAGCTGACACAGCGAGGCATTAAACCAGACAGTTATTTGCAAACTACCCAACACAAATATTCTGAAAACTGTCAGAAGATCTCCTGGCCTTTGGCTCCAAGGCAAAGATGCCCTGAGCAACATTCCCCAGACGCCTTTGTTTCTGTACAGGATTCTCAAATGTGCTTAAGGCTAAAGAACGGAGTCTCGCTAGTTCGAGAAAGCAAGAAAGGTAAGCCGGGTTCAGGCCAAAGTAAGGTATCCTGACCACCCACTGAGCCCTGTGCCTACTGCTGCTTTCTCCAACCTCCCAAATCCATCCGTCCTTCCCTCCTTCCTCTTCTGCTCCTTCCTCCTTCCCTCCCTCTTATTAAAAACCTTTTACTGACT
>NW_011408203.1:0-576 GCF_000754665.1 Bison bison bison | reverse complement strand
GGGTGTAATCACCTCAACCCACAGAGATCCACATCCAAGAAAGAGTGCAGCAGAGTGGGGAGAAATTCAGTGTTTCCGTGATGTTGTGGACTTTTAAAAAAGTATTCACAACCCAAAAATGGAGAGTTGTGTTTTATTTGGTGGGAATTTTTAGGACTTCAAGCCCAGGAGACAGGGTCTGAGAGATCGGTTCTGAGGAGCAGGGGGAGGAGTCAGGTTATAAAGAAATTTGCAACAAGGGGAAGGTAGTTTGAACATCAAAAGATTATTATTAATTAAGAAAAAACAAATATCTGAAGTTAAGGAATTTAGTGATTTTTTATGTATGGCAAGATGCAAGAGTCTGGGCTCACTGAAACCATTCCTTTCATACACATCTCACCTATCTGGGGCCAGTATCCTGTTTTCACATCCTGACCTTCCCTTCCTTGGTCTCACCACAGGGAGCGGCTACAGTCTTGGCCGTTAGATAGTAGGTATTCTCTTTCTTCCTGAATTCCCTTAGGGCTCAACAGCTCACACGGAAGGGCTGCAATCGCTATAACTGTGACATCTTTATTTACTGATATGGCAGCA
>NW_011408202.1:0-775 GCF_000754665.1 Bison bison bison | reverse complement strand
CTGCTACTAGAGAAAGCCCTGCCACTTCAACAAAGACCCAACAGAGCCAAAAAAAAAAAAGAAAGAAAGCAAGCACATGTTCAAAATTATAAAAATGTATTCCTCAGTCTATTCAATGAATTGTTTTAATGTCGTTACAATCTTCATAATTACCATGATAACATTTTCCTTAGAAAAGTAATATACATTTTAGAAAATATGAAAAAATAAAATCACTATATTGTCATCAGTCAGAGATAAGCACTCACCTACATGGTGTATTTATTTGCCTCTGGCTTTTTCCGGGTGTATGCACCTGGGTTCTCCCTTTCGCTGCTACATCAGGAACACACTTTTTGCACTGTGTCCCCTGTAACTTACAGTACTTCTTGGATATTTGGGGGGAATGGAGAATTACTGAAACATGTTAGTTAAGGGATGTGTTCCACTTAAAAGCAAATGGTACAGTCAGCAGGCTTGGGAGAAGGTGCCAAGAGAAAAACTGTTCTGAGCACTTTTTATTTCTGGTTTCCAGGTGAGGCAGAGCTTAAAGTCTGTATTTCTTAACTGGCATGTTGAGCCAACACTGTACGATGCCTTAATTCACCAGCCAAGGAGACAGAATTAAGAATCTTCAGAATTGTAAATGATCTTGAAAGTTTTCTGTGACACCTCCTAACAGTCTGGCCCTTTCTCCACCCCACAGCAGCTTCCCACACACACCCAGGCCACCATGATGAAGGCTGTAATCTGCACACTTGACATTTTCAGTGATTAGGGCCCTGCTGTTTCTGGA
>NW_011408201.1:0-537 GCF_000754665.1 Bison bison bison | reverse complement strand
CTATTATAAACAGTGCTGTGATGAACATTGGGGTACACATGTCTCTTTCAATTCTGGTTTCCTCAGTATATATTAATGCATACACTTTCATCTCTTGTGGATAGTGAAATTTCTGGGCTGTACAGTATGTGTAGACTTGAGTTATAAGAAATTGTGAGTTCTCCAGAGGGGTTGTTATGATACTCATTGGGTCTGTTGCTTGGAATGCATAGCCAGTGAACACAACAAGTGCTTTCAATCAAAGGTACATGTGTATTCATGAAATAGTGAGTGTAATCTTTAATGCAGAGTAGAGTTCTACATGTGTTTGCACAGTGCTCAGACATATGTTGCATGTCCCAAAATGGCAGTAATTCACATCCTAGGAGTGGGAATTTTAGCTCTAAAATGAGACAAAATTTTCTCTAGGTTGACAATATCTAGACACCTTGTTGAGTGAAGGTATTAGATCAAAGAAGGTCAGTATCATCATTCTTTGATCTAATAAGACAAAATTTTCTCTAGGTTGACAATATCTAGACACCTTGAGAAAATTTT
>NW_011408200.1:0-742 GCF_000754665.1 Bison bison bison | reverse complement strand
GGAGCCTGGTCCTGCTGACTTCTACTTGTGTTATTCTTTAGAAGAGTCCTGGTAGCGAAGGCTTAGAAGGATAAGTGACAGGACAAGTGCGTGGTATTGTCCTTTATGGGCTCTGCAGTTGAGGAAAGCTGTTTCCCACTTCTCCCTTAAAGTGCTTTGAGAACGCCCTTGCTGCCTGTTAAATTCCCTCTCTTGCATTTTCTTTGATTCGAGCAGAAACATACTTAACCTGACTTGCCCAGTGAGCCTCCTCTCTCAGCCCTTGGTCCTGTTGTTAATGCTTCCAGTTTCCCCCAACACCCCAACACTTCCAGTCTCTGTCTGCTGGACAGGATCTCCAACAATTCCATTCCAGCTTAATTTCACCTCTTCTCTCTCTCACTATGGGAAAACTCAATGTCCTTTGCCCCTACAGACCCTGGGAGACAAGTCAAACTCAACAAAGCAACTATTTTTTTTTTTTTTTCCTTCGGTGAGCAAGGCCCGAAACTTTATTTTTAAAAGGAGCTTTCACACCCTCAGTTATACATAGAGGATAATGGAAGATACAGAGTCATGCAGGATCAGCAGTCCTTGACCCTTATTGAGACCAGGCTTTCTTCAGATTTCAGGAGCAAGCTCAGACCACACCCCACAGCTGGCTTTACTTTCTCAATAGTGCATCAAGGACCAGTCTTCTATGTTTCCTCATGTTAGGGAACAGAATTTCAAAGCTTTCTGAGTGGAGACCTTAGAGACCACC
>NW_011408199.1:0-705 GCF_000754665.1 Bison bison bison | reverse complement strand
GGGGATCTTCCCAACCCAGGGATCGAATCCAGGTCTCCTGCATTGCAGGCAGATTCTTTACCATCTGAGTCACCTGCGAGGCCCTTGACAGAACTTAGCTGAAGTCAATTGGAAGGACACACAGAAAGTACTCCTGGCTCCAGGCTCACTAGAGAAAAATCTGCCAGCTGACTAGTTAGTTACGTCTCCCTCTTTCGTTATAAAGACCACTGATCTGACCACAGATCAGAGCCCCTCCAATTCTTGCCCCTCCCAGCAGCCAGGATGAGCTTTGACAGCACACACACAGCGTCCTGCCGTCTGCTTAAACCCTCCCTGTGTACTGGAAAGCCAGCCTTCCTCATCTGCCTCCTGGCAACCCCTTCCATCTCCCCGAGGGGGCCCCTCACCCCCTGCACACACTGACCTCTCCATTCCTGGACATATCAGTTTCATGTCTGCCTAAGGGACTTTGCTCTCCTTCCTCCTGGAAGGAACACTCTGGCTCCACACCTTTGCATGGATGCCTTCTCCTCACCTTTCAGGACTCAGATCAATGTCACCTCCTCCAAGAGGCCTTCCTTGAACACCACCCCTCAACAATGTAAATTAGATCACTGAGCTATTCAATGATTACCCTATTGACTTTCTTTATAGCATTTATCCCTAGTTGAATTAATCTGATGTGTTTACTTGTTTATTGTCTTACTCTCTCTCTCTCTCTCT
>NW_011408198.1:0-672 GCF_000754665.1 Bison bison bison | reverse complement strand
TTTTACTAAGCACTTTTTCTTTTATAATCATAAACTCATTCCTTTTCAAGTATGCATCCTGACTCTCATCCCAAGGATCTATCCATCCCATTATTCTATGAAATCAAAGCTTTCCTCCACCTGTATGCCTTCCCTGAGTTCAGTATCAGGATTGTATGTACGGAGCAATGTTCCCTGATGTGTGAAACAGAAAAAAATCATAGCTCCTGTGGTTTTTACAGGAGGTTTACAATTCAACTTTAATGTATAATAATGTTCCTTTAGCTAAGCCTAAATTCTGCATTGTTTATAGAAGACTCTTTAACTGCATTTCCAACATGAAAAATCCAACATAACTTGAAATGACAGTCCTCATCCCAACCTTGCAAACTTTCCTTTTAAGGTCCTGCTCAGTTGTTAACCCTCTCCATGAAAACACTCCCAGAACTATACAAGCAAGTCTTTCCTTCCTCTGGGCTTCCGGAACACCACCCGCTCACTGCCATCCAGCCGAGACCGCTCGATCCGCGGGTACTGGCCCCACTCAGTCCAGAACAAGTACCTGGGGGGAAGGTGGAAGAGGGGGTCAGTCCCCAGAGCACGGAGGAGAACGGGCCTGTGGCCAGAGGGCCTGACCAGACCAGAGCCAGAAGTGGGGACTGGTCAGCCCACCCCGCTTCTCACCCCTTCTCC
>NW_011408197.1:0-524 GCF_000754665.1 Bison bison bison | reverse complement strand
TCCAAAATCACTGAAGATGGTGACAGCAGCCATGAAATTAAAAGATGCTTGCTCCTTGGAAGAAAAGCTATGACAAACCCAGACAGCATATTAAAAAAGCAGAGACATTACTTTGCCAACACAGGTCCGTCTAATCAAAGCTCTAGTTTTTCCAGTAGTCATCTATGGATGTGAGAGTTGGACCATAAAGAAAGCTGAGTGCCGAAGAATTATTGCTTTTGATCTGTGGTGTTACAGAAGACTCCTGAGAATCCCTTGGCCTTCGAGGAGATCAAACTAGTCAATCCTAAAGGAAATCAGTTCTGAATATTCATTGGAAGGACTGATGCTAAAGCTGAAGCTCCGATACTTTGGTCACCTGATGCGAAGAACTGACTCATTGGAAAAGACCCTGATGCTGGAAAAATTGAAGGCAGGAGAAGGGAACGACAGAGGAGGAGATGGTTGGATGGCAGCACCGACTCAATGGACATGAGTTTGAGTAAGCTCTGGGAGTTGGTGATGGACAGGGAAGCCTGGTGTGC
>NW_011408196.1:0-544 GCF_000754665.1 Bison bison bison | reverse complement strand
CTTTACATGTTCTCAGGGTTCATCTACTACTTCCTTTTTAAGGCTGAATAATATTCCATTGTGTGTGTGTGTGTGTGTGTGTGTATAACATTTTGTTTATAAACATTCTAAATTTTAACACCAAACGTTAGCAACCAAGGTGCTTACATGATGATCAAGAGCTCTCACTGAAAATTATGGATACCTTTGTTTAATGAAAACAAAATCAGATTAGTTGTTTTTCTAGTGCTCAGTACCTTTAAAAATATAGGAACAGTGGGGGATAAAGCTAAGATGTACATTGTATCCTTGGTGGGTCCTGTAATTTCCCTTCTATGTGTATAGTGACACATGGTGTGTCTTTCTGAAATTTGCAGCTGATGCAGGTGATGTTTTTGTTTCCCACCTAATACAGTGATGATGTATATGGAAGAACATGAAGGACTTGTCCTGAGGTATAGAGTGTATGGTGGTGGTGGTGGTGGTTTAGTTGCTGAAGAATTGATGCTCTTGAACTGTGGTGTTGGAGAAGACTCTTGAGAGTCCTTTGGACTGCAAGGAGATC
>NW_011408195.1:0-589 GCF_000754665.1 Bison bison bison | reverse complement strand
AGGTAAATTTTGCAATACACACTTAACTCTGGAAAGAAAGGGAAAGGGAAGTCGCTCAGTTGTGTCCGACTCTTAGCGACCCCATGGACTGCAGCCCACCAGGCTCCTCCATCCATGGGATTTGCCAGGCAAGAGTACTGGAGTGGGGTGCCATTGCCTTCTTCATAACTCTGGAAAGAGGGACACTGAAATATTTGAAATGCTAAGTCTTCATAGTCCTAACTTCTTTTGGCAAATGTAATTGAAGAATTTGACATACATAATCCAAATGTTATTGTTGGTGTCCGTGTTTTGAAAAAAAAGGTAGGTACAAGCATAAAAACAAGAAATTTTTAAAATGTAAGCTTGAACTCAATATGTTTCCGTGTATGTTTCGATACCCTGAAGTTCTCTGTTTGGAACCTCTGTGCTTCTCAGGAATTCTCAGAGATTAATTATTAGATCTAAGATTTTTCCAGTGCCCAAAAATGCTTACTTGATCTCTGACCTTTACCTAGAGTAAAGCTTCACTTGCTAAATTGTCAGTTGTATTTCGGTTTATAATTATTTCATTTTAGTGTTGTTACACAGATGAATGTAGCCCTATCAG
>NW_011408194.1:0-502 GCF_000754665.1 Bison bison bison | reverse complement strand
GTGCACTCCCCACACACGCCAGTGATATTTGTTTGCAGTGTTCCTCCCTCCCCACAGCACAATTAAACAAGTGAGCCTAAATAAGAGACCAGCTTTGCCCCCTTGTGTCAGGGCGGAAATTAGACACTGAAGAGACCAGCAAACAGAAGAAGCCAAAATAAACAGAGGGAACCACTTTGGAAGTGACTGGTGCAACAGATTAAAACCCTGTAGTTAGCACTGACTACATTGGAAGGGGGCTATAGACCTTGAGAAGAAGTATAATCTGGAACAAGGAACTATCTGAAACTGAACTGACCCCACACTCCTACACTACCCACAACAGCTCCAGAGAAATTCCTAGATATATTTTACTATTATCATTTTTTAATTTTAATTTTTTAAGTTCTTTATGACTCCTTTAATTTTCATTTTTATAACCTACTATTCCAAAATCACTGCAGATGGTGACTGCAGCTATGAAATTAAAAGATGCTTACTCCTTGGAAGGAAAGTTATGACC
>NW_011408193.1:0-639 GCF_000754665.1 Bison bison bison | reverse complement strand
CAGAGAGAGCACAGTTATTTTAAAAAAGTATACAGCAAGGATTGTTCCTATTGTAATGGCAAATTCTGGAAACTGTAAATACAAATAGTCATTGAACAGTCAGACGGTCATATTCCTAATTCAGGAAGAAGTAATGTAAGAACAGTCTGCAATCCAGTTATACTCAATTGTCAACAGAGAATGCTTTTTCATAGTTCTTTCCTCAAGAAACAGCAAAACTTTGGCAATTGAATGTATTGAAAATATATTTTCAAAGTTCAAGATACAGTCATAACATTGTGTGAAAGGTGATCTGTACACCAAGGCTCAGAGGTTGGTAAAGATATAGCTTACACCAACTGATAAAGTTTTTAGAAGTGAAACTCCTATCTTAATATCCTAATATTTGGGATGTAGTCTAGGAAATAAATCATGTTTGGAGTTGCCAAAAATAAACCATTCTTCTGTTGTGATATTGAGAAAACAGTCTTCTTCCAAAGTAATTATCATTTTTTTTCTTTAGTGCTTGAAAGAAAGTGAAAGTGAGAGTGAAGTTGCTCAGTTGTGTCCGACTCTTTGTGACCCCATGGACTGTAGTGTACCATGCTCCTCCATCCATAGGAGTTTCCAGGCTAGGAGTCGGACACGACTGAGCGACTT
>NW_011408192.1:0-676 GCF_000754665.1 Bison bison bison | reverse complement strand
GCAGGCGCCCTCCTGAGCCGGGGTTGTCACAGCTGTGACTGCTCGTGCTCGACGGCAGTCCGTTCCCCCCGGAGGACGTGACCCCAAGAGGACCAGACTGGCTGCCATGTTTGTTTGGGTTTATTGTGGAAGACATATGTAACGTGCAGCTTGATACTTGGCCATTTTTAAGCAAACAGTTCATTGGCAGTAAAAACGGTCACATTTTTTTGCAGCCATCCATCTCCGGAACTGCTTCCCTCTTACAAACTGAAACCCTCAGCCCCCGGACACTCCTCTGTCCCCCAGCTGCCGGCACCCCCATGTGCGCCTTCTCCTGTGGCCTTGGCTCCAGGTGACCCGCTGAGTGGGGGCGCAGCTGCCGTCCGTCGGTGGCAGCCTGTCCCTCGTGTCTCTCACGTCAGCCTCCTCCCCTCGTGTGGCCGGGCAGTGTTCCGTGGTGTGTCCACACTGCATCATGGTCGTCCGCCACCCCTGATGGACACTTGGCGTTGCTCTCACCGTTTGGCTGCCGTCAGCAGTGCTGCCGTGAACATGACGTGCAACTGACTCTTCAGTCCCTGCTTTTGCATCTTTAGATACAGACCCAGAAGCAGAATGGGCTGGATTGTACATTTCTGTCTTGTTGCTTAGTCACTCAGTCGTGTCCGACTCTCTGTGACGCCGTGGACTGTAG
>NW_011408191.1:0-526 GCF_000754665.1 Bison bison bison | reverse complement strand
CCCACATGCTGGTGGAGCAATGGGGCCCATGTGCCGCAACCACTGAGCGCATGCCACAGCTGGTGAGTCCGTGTGTCACAAGCAAAGTTCCTTCATGACGTAATGAAGATCCCACTTGCTGCAACTAACACCTGACGCAGCCAAATACATTAAAAATAAAACAAGTCTATCCGCCTAAAATTAAGTGTGTTTGTGTTAGAAGATGAAAGCTAACTTCCAGGGCACGATTTATTACAAACAGACATTTAAAAAAATAACAACAAAAGCAGGGATAGACATGAATTTAATTCTTCTATTTCATGGATAACAAAAAAGCAAAGAAATCTTTGAAACCCAAATATCATGGCATGGTTATCAAGAAAGGACTTGGAGAACTCCTCAAAGCTTTCATCACAGAGCTATACGAAACTTCCTTTTGACAACAAATACGTTGGTTTCTCACTGGTAGAAGATTAGACCAGTCATCTAAATCAGGAAAGCGAAACTCAATGCTGTTTACCGAAGAGTCATGTGAGTGTAAACCACG
>NW_011408190.1:0-618 GCF_000754665.1 Bison bison bison | reverse complement strand
TGGACAGAGGTGCCTGGCAGGCTACAGTCCATGGGATTGCAAAGACTTGGACATGACTGAGTGACTAAGCACATAACAGCATAAATTAGTTATTGGATATATTTAGACTCTTAAATAAAGAGAGAGTAAACAGTTTCTTTAAGAGTTCAGGGAACTTTTACAAAAACTGAACTTGTATATAGGACATAAAGACATTTTCCATGAATTTCAAGTATAAAAATGAGGTAGATTACAGTGCATTAAAAGTAGACATTGTTGTTTAGTAGCTTCTTAGATCCACTGTGTTTGGGAGCTAAAGGTTGTATTAAATAATACTTTGTAACAGTAGTAAAATGTAAAGTAAATTTTAATACTTTATAAAATTTTATATTAAATAATTGAAGCACATAATTGCAAATTTTAAACTAAATTTGTACTATGAAAAAATACAGGAGGCAAGAATATACAATGGAGAAAAGACAATCTCTTTAACAAGTGGTGCTGGGAAAACTGGTCAACCACTTGTAAAAGAATGAAACTAGAACACTTTCTAACACCCATACACAAAATATCACAAAATGAATTAAAGATCTAAACGTAAGACCAAGAAACTATAAAACTCCTAGAGGAGAACATAGG
>NW_011408189.1:0-504 GCF_000754665.1 Bison bison bison | reverse complement strand
GTCTCCTGCATTGGCATGTGGGTTCTTTACCACTAGTGCTACCTGGGAAGCCTAGTTAGATAATCTATGCACACTTATATAAGAAACAACAAAAAATATTATAAATATTGGTTCTAGGATGAACTTTTATTCTGTTCTTACATAGGAACTGGTTGAACCAAAAGTAGGAAACAGCAAAGAGCAATGTCTCTCTTAGTTCTATTTGGATAGTATTAAAAAAATTATTTTCATTTATATTTTCCATTGATTCTTTTCTGCATTCTGTGCTACGCATACCCTATACTTGTTTTTTACAGCTTCTTTTTTTAAAGAGTTCTGAGTACTAAAACTAGAGAATTTTCAGTATTTTTTTTCTCAGTATGTAATTGCTGAATGTTCAGACTTTAGAGACGCATCATTGATTATATCCCTGGATCTAACTATCTGTAGTCCCATTTATAAAGAAGTTGAGGAGGTTTTCTCTTCTCTCACATACATAGCTTGCATGCGATCATGCACGTGCAC
>NW_011408188.1:0-751 GCF_000754665.1 Bison bison bison | reverse complement strand
TTTTGGTCCCAGTTTTTCTAAGACTAGGATTTGCAGTTTGTCCCAGAGGAAGCCAACGTCCAGCAGTTTTAAGGATAAAATTGAAGTTCTAGAAATCCACCTTTTCTTGGCTCACTTACTTATATTTCCCAAAGAAGAAAGATATCTTACTAGATTGGTTTATCCATCCAAGAGAGATGACAAGTATTGAGCATATTTGGAGTTAAGGACTCTCCTAGGGACTTGGGAACCTCATGTCCTGCTTTTAGGGAGTCATCCTATTTATCAAGCCACAGAAATACACACCCAGACCACGCATATTCCAAGAATCATGTGTTCTGCCATTCCACTCTGACAAGGTGGTACCCACATAACACACCACCAGCTTCAGCTAGAGGAGACATCTCCACCAGGTCCTAAGTTAGTCTCAGTGTTTACAACCTCTGAGTTCTGCAAGGCTTGAAATAAACCATACATATAAATCTACTAATAATTGAACAAAAACTACAAGAAAAGATAATTTTAAGCTGACGACAAGTGGATCAACTGCTATAGTGAAATGGAGAGACAAAAAAAAAAAAAGGGAAAAAAAGGCAAGGAAGTGTTTCAAAGAAGTGGTGGTAAATTCAATTTTGTATAGAGGTTGCTGCTGCCAAGTCGCTTCAGTTGTGCCCGACTCTATGTGACCCCATAGACTGGACTATGCAGCCCACCAGGCTCCGCCATCCCTGGGATTCTCCAGGCAAGAACACTGGAGTGGGTTGCCATTTCC
>NW_011408187.1:0-551 GCF_000754665.1 Bison bison bison | reverse complement strand
ACCAGCTTAGGTCCAAGCTCAGCAGTCGGTCGGGGCTTGGAAGAAGAAAAATCTTGGAGAGAAATTACCTGTCTTGATGTGAGCTTGATCAGGGACCCTTCATACCCCTGCAGAGAGAGGTGATCAATAACAGGGAAGGTCAGATGCCTCTGTTGTGCTACCCCAGCCACCCTGCAGCCCCACCTTTCCCCAGCTCACTCTCTTCTCCCTCAAAGGCGACCCACCCAGATCTCCACCCCCCGCTGAGCGCCCTCAGCCCTCGAGTCCCACATCACACGGCCTAGCACATGGGGTGGGCATCACACTGCAGCATTCATCCTTTCGTGCAGGAATTCCCCTTTGTTCCATTAGCCTGTCATTTGGAAGCTCAGACCTCCCCTTTTTAAGTTTTCTTATCCGCAAATGGAAAATGCCATGCTGAATCTCAAAGATTCCTTATATGGCAAAGTCTACTGAGGTTCTACGGTCTCCACTTTACAGATGAGAAAACAGAGGCTCAGAGAGGCTCAGCAATTGACAAAAAGCCACATGTGAGTCAGCCGAACCGGGGC
>NW_011408186.1:0-512 GCF_000754665.1 Bison bison bison | reverse complement strand
CATGGGGTCACGAAGAGTCAGACACGACTGAGCGACTGAACAACAACAACAAATTAAAAATAACTCTAGAATATAGTGGTCGATGTTAGAAGCAATAGTAATATGAAACATAATCAATGCCAGCCATCTTCAACACCAAATCCTAAACTATTGTTATTAGCTTTGCCTGTTCATCATGGCTTTCACCCACTAGTGATCTCTGTTCTTTGCCAGTTACACATTCAGAACTAAAAATATATAAAAAATGACATCTCTGATGTCAGAGGTTCACTTAGTATTAATTCATTTTTCAAAAACCAGAATCTCAGAGTTGTAGGTAAATTGTTGCTATTGGTTGGAGGCTTAAAAAAATCCTTCAGCTTTAAGGTAATGTTGAAAGACTCTGTTTTAACTATTTGTGTGTGCTTAGTCGCTAAGTCTTGTTTAACTTTTTGCAACTCCAAGGACTGTAGCCCATCAGGCTCCTCTGTCCATGGGATTTCCCATGCAAGAATAGTAGATCGGAAGAGCAC
>NW_011408185.1:0-557 GCF_000754665.1 Bison bison bison | reverse complement strand
TTATATTTATTTCTTATCCTACATTGTTGTTCTCTTAGTTCCCTTTTCTGGATTTTTTTTTTTTTTTTTGCTTAAACAAGTGGCTCTGTTTTTCTCTGTATCTTTCCCTATATGCTCTATTTTGCTATAATCAGTGTTACATATATGCCATCATTATTTCTTATTAAATAACATTCGTTTCTCAAAATATAAAGGTAGAGAATGGATAGATTTGTTTAAAATATAAATATTTCAACCAATACTTCTCTCAGATGGCAATATATGAAAAGAGAAATACATTCTATTTTGGAATTTTCTGATGCTTTTATTTGCAGGCTATAAAAGGTATATTTTCCAGGACTCTTTTTAACAGAACAAAATGAATCCTCCATAATCAAATAAAAAAGAGCTTAGCATTATATGCTAATCAGATATACTTTTATTCATGGTGATAACAGATAACACTGATTTTACTGATTTAGTTTTACTCAGTAGCAATAGAAAACACATACAACAGAAAGACATTTGCAAGTTATCCTGACCTGATACAATTTGCAGTACATTTTGTATTTTTGTGT